>NC_058134.1:187500799-187749382 GCF_016433145.1 Gracilinanus agilis | reverse complement strand
ACTCCTGATCTTATTGGGAAGGCTTCTAATTTATCCCCATTGCATATAATGCTTGTTGATGGTTTTAGGTATATACTGTTTATTATTTTTAGGAAAGGTCCTTCTATTCCGATACTTTCCAGGGTTTTCAATAGGAATGGATGCTGTATTTTGTCAAAGGCTTTTTCAGCATCTATTGAGATAATCATGTGATTTTTGTTTGTTAGATTGTTGATATGGTCAATTATGTGGATGGTTTTCCTAATGTTGAACCAACCTTGCATTCCTGGTATAAATCCCACCTGATCATGGTGGATGATCTTTTTAATTACTTGCTGGAGTCTCTTTGCTAGTATTCTATTTAAGATTTTTGCATCTATATTCATTAGGGAGATTGGTCTGTAGTTTTCTTTCTCTGTTTTTGATCTCCCTGGCTTTGGAATCAGTACCATATTTGTGTCATAAAAAGGAATTTGGTAGGACCCCTTCTTTGCTTATTATATCAAATAATTTGTATAGTTTTGGGTTTGTTGCTCTTTGAATGTCTGATAGAATTCACTTGTTAATCCATGAGGCCCTGGCGATTTTTTCTTAGGGAGTTCTTTGATGGCTTGTTCAATTTCTTTTTCTGATATGGGATTTAGGTATTCTATTTCTTCTGCTGTTAATCTAGGCAGTTTGTATTTTTGTAAATATTCATCCATATCTCCTAGATTGCTATATTTATTGCCATATAATTGGGCACAATAGTTGTTAATGATTGCCTTAATTTCCTCTTCATTAGAGGTGAGGTCTCCCTTTTCATCTTTGATACTGTCAGTTTGGTTTTCTTCTTTCCTTTTTTATTAGATTGACCAGTACTTTGTCTATTTTATCTGTTTTTTCAAAATACCAGCTTCTAGTCTTATTTATTAAATTAATAGTTCTTTTACTTTTGATTTTATTAATTTCTCCCTCGATTTTTAGTATTTCTAAATTAGTTTTCATCTGGGGATTTTTAATTTGCTCGCTTTCTAATTTTTTACGTTGCATGCCCAATTCATTAACCTCTGCCCTCCCTAATTTGTTAATATATGCACTCAAGGATATAAATTTCTCCCTGAGTACTGCCTTGGCTACAACCCACACAGTTTGGTAGGATGTCTCATCATTGTCATTTTCTTCAGTGAAATTGTTGATTGTTTCTATGATTTCTTCTTTGACTAGCTGGTTTTGGAGAATCATATTATTTAATTTCCAATTAGTTTTTGATTTGCCTGTCTAGGTGCCCTTACTAATTATTATTTTTATTGCATTATGATCTGAGAAGGTTATGTTTATTATTTCTGCTCTTTGGCATTAGTTTTCAATGTTTCTATGCCCTATTACATGGTCAGTCTTTGTGAATGTACCATGTGCAGCTGAAAAGAAGGTATATTCTTTTTGTCCCTATTTATTTTTCTCCACATATCAATTAAATCTAATTTTTATAGGACTTTATTCACCTCTCTTATCTCTTTCTTATTTATTTTTTGGTTTGATTTATCTTGATCTGAAAGAGGAATATTTAGATCTCCCACTAGTATGGTTTTATTGTCTATTTCCTTCTTGAGCTCTGCCAGTTTCTCCTTTATGAATTTGGATGCTATGCCACTTGGCGAATACATATTGAGCACTGTTATTTCCTCATTGTCTATACTGTCTTTAATTATGATGTAATGACCTTCCCTATCTTTTTTAATTATATCTGTTTTTACTTTGGCTTTGTCAGAAATCATAATAGCCACTCCTGCATTCTTTTTCTCATTTGAAGCCCAAAAAATTTTCTCAAGCTCTTTACCTTAAACTGGTGTATGTCCTACCCGCCTCATATGTGTTTCTTGTAGACAACATATGGTAGGATTTTGGTTTCTAATCCACTCTGCTATTTGCTTCTGTTTTATGTGGGAGTTCATCCCATTCACATACAGAGTTATAATTATCAGTTGTGTAATCGCCAACATTTTGGTATCCTCTCCTAGTTCTTCTCCTTCTTCTTAAACTATTTCCTTTTAAACCAGTGCTTTGTTTTAAGCCAGTAACCCTTGTCCCCTTCCTTCATTAACTTCCCTTTCTACCCCCTCCCTTATCATTCCCCACTTTTTATTTTTAAGGCCTAATGTATTCCCTCCCTTCTTCTCCCCCTCTCTTTTTTGACCTCCCCACTCCCCCGAATCTTGTTTTTGAAAGCCAAATTTTCTATTGATTTCTGGTTTTTTTATAAGCAATGCTTGAAAGTACTCTCATTAAATATCAATTTTTTTCCTGAAGATTATACTCGGTTTTGCTGAGTGACATCCTTTGTTGCATTACTAGCTCTTTTGACTTTATAAAATTATATTCCTGGTCCTTTGCTCCCTATAAGTAGTAGTTGTTAAATCTTGGATGATGCTGGCTATGACAGTATTTGAATGATTTCTTTCTACCAGCTTGAAGTATTTTCTCTTTAATCTGGGGCCTCCAGAATTTGGCTAATATTCCTGAGAATTTTCGTTTTAGGAGGTGAGTGATAGATTGTTTCACCTTCTATTTTACCCTCTGGTCTTAGGGCATTGGGGCACTTTTTCTTTATAATTTCTTGAAATAATATCTAGGAACTTTCTTTGTTCATGACTGTCAAGCAGTCCAATAATGCTTATATTATCTCTCTGATCTATATTCCAGGCCAATTGTTTTTCTAGTAAGATATTTCACGTTTTCTTCAATTTTTCCATTCTTTTGCACTTTTTTTGTTTATTGGTACCATTAGCTTCCATAATCAGAATTTTAATTTTTAATCCATTATTTTCTTCAGTGACCTTTTAAAGCTATTTTTTCCATTTTTCCAATTCTACTTTTTAAGGAGTTATTTGGTCAACTCTATTTTGGTGTTATTTCTTTCAGAATTTTTACAACTCTTTTTAACAAGATATTCACTGCTTTATCATCATTTTCTTATATCATTCCCACTGATTTTCTCATATTTTTTTCTCTACTACTTTTATTTGATTTTAAAAATACTTTTTAGGTCCTCCAAGAATTCTTGGGGAGCTTTTTTCAATTCAAACTTTTCCTTGAAGGCCTTACTTGAGAGATCTGTTTTTTTTCATCACTTTGTTCCTTTGTCTCTTCTTTCCTGTATGACTAATCCTTGAGACAAAAACTTTTAGTAGATCTTTTGATTTACTAATATATCTACTAGAACACTAAGGTCCTTGATAGATTGTTATGTTGTTCCCAATGATTTTCACTATCCTCCTTTCAATGTCCTCCAAAGCTCTGCCCTAGGCTGTCATTTTTTTTCTCTCTCTGCTTTATTACTTGGTAACCTCTCCAGGTCCTATGTTTTCAATTATCATCTCCATACAGATAATTTCCAAATCCCTTTATTCAGTCCTCTCTTCAGTCTCTCTCTAGAACTCTCATCCTATGTGACCAATTGTATTTTGGAAATTCAATCTCAAATCTCAAACAGGGAGTCCTGAAAGCATCCCAAATTCAAGATTTTGAAAACAGAATGTATTATCACAAACTTTCTTTCCTCTGTATTTCCCTTTCATTATCAAAGATACCATCATATTTCTAGTCACCCAATTTTGAAATCTCAGTGTCATCCTTCAGTTCTTTCTCTCATTCAACCCACATATTCAACCAATTGCCCATTCTAATGACTTTTTTCTATACCTCTCCCATACAACCCCTTTTCTCTTTCTATGTAGGCATAATCCTAGTGTAATTCTTTATCACATTTCAGCCAGACTATGCCAGTAACCTTCTTTTCCCTCTCTCCACCTAAAGTTTCTTCTAACTCTACTCAGGTATGAAAAATCTTATTAAATTTTCTAAAGAGTAGATCTGACTATGTCACCGACATTGTTCAATAATCTGCTTTGGCTCCCTTTTGCCTCCAGTATTTTATTTTAATACCTTTGTTTTAAAATTTAAAGCTGAATACCACCTGCCTTCTTCATGAATTTCTATTCTTTTTTAACATACATTTTAATACTTATTTTATTTTATTTTTAATTTAATTAATTTAGAAGATTTTCCCATGGTTACATAAATGATGTTCTTTCCCTCCTTCCCCTTTCTGGAGCTAACAAGCAATTCCACTGGGTTTTACATGTATCATTGTTCAAAACCTATTTCCACATTATTAATATTTGCAGTTGAGTAATCAGTTAATCACCACATCCCTGATCATATCCACATGTAATCAATCACGTGTTATTCTTCTGTGTTTCTACTCTCATAGTTCTTTCTCTGGATGTGGATAGCTATTCTTCTTATAAGTTTCTCAGAATTATCCTGGGTCATTGCATTGCGGCTTGTAGAGAAATCCATTACATTCAATTGTGTTGCATTATATCAATCTCTGTGTACCATGTCCTTCAGTGTGGATGCAGCCAGGTCCTGTGTTATCTTAACTGTGGCTCCATGACATCTGAATGGTTTCTTTTTAACCATTGTCATTTGGAGATTTAATGCACAAGGTTATCTGTGGATTCTTTCAATCTCTACTTTACCCTCTTGTTCAAGAATATCAGGGAAGTTTTCTCGGATAATTTCCTATAGAATGATGTCCAGGTTTTTTCTTTTATTATGATTTTCTGGTATTCCAATAATTCTTAAATTGTCTCTTCTGGATCTATTTTCCAGGTCTATTGCTTTATCAATGAGGTGTTTTATATTTTTCTCAATTTTTTTTTCATTCTTTTGACTTTGTTTTATTCACTGTTGCTACCTTGTAAAGTCATTTGCTTCTAGTTGTTGGATTCTAGTTTTCTTTTTTAAACCCTTACCTTCCATCTTGGAGTCAATACTATGGCAAAAGAGTGGTAAGGGCTAAGCAATGGGGGTTAAGTAACTTGCCCAGGATCACACAACTGGGAAGTGTCTGAGGCCAGATTTGAACTTAGGACCTCCTGTCTCTGGGCCTGACTCTCAATCCACTGAGCTACCCAGCTGCCCCCTGGATTCTAAATTTTAAGGACTGAATTTCATCCCTGACTTTTTGGTCATCCCTTTCCTTTTGTTCTGTTTTTCTTTGTATGTCATCTTTCACTTTCTTTGCCTCATTTTCAAGCTAATCAATTCAACCTTTCAAGACACTATTTTCTTGTTTTGGTTCATGTGTCTCTGTTTCCAGATGACATATTTTGCTTTTTAAGATCTTTTCCCAATTTTATTCATCTTGTCTTAATTGTTTTTTGAATTGTGTTTTAAGTTCTTCTAAAGCCTGTGTCCAATTCTCTGTAGTTCTTGAGTTTTTGCTTGTTGTTTCTTGGTCCTTCTCTGTTCCATTTGTTCTTTGTTCATTATCTGAAAAGAAGTTGTTGATTATAATTTCTTTTTTCTTTTTCTATTGTTTACTCATATATTTTTCTTTCTTTCTCCTCCATCATTGACTGTATTCTTGCTCCTCTGTTTATTTGTTCATTATCTGAAAAGAAGTTGTTGATTATAATTTCTTTTTTCTTTTTCTATTGTTTACTCATATATTTTTCCTTCTTTCTCCTCCATCATTGGCTGTATTCGTGCTCCTCTGTTTGTTTGGGATTTTATGTCCTGAAGGGGCTTCTCTGCTCTGCTGATTAACTAGATTAGGCTGATGGATCTGACCTATTGTGTCAGTGAGTCCTGAGGCCAGATCTTCCCCAGTTTCCAGCAGAAGCTGAAGGTAAATATTCCTAGTCATCCAGATTCTTACCTCTGGTCTCAACACAGTAGGTGGGGGGAGGGATGTTGGAGATTGAATTTTGCTGCCCTCTGGAGACTTCTTATCTACATTATTGATAAACTATTTAAGATTAAGCAGGTTGAGCTGATCTGCAGATCTGGATATGCCCTGAGGCCAATACTTCCAGAGGCAGAGACCCAAGACTGAGGAGTGGTGGTTGAAGGCTGTGGCCTGGCTACCCCACTCCCTGTGGTCAGAGCCCTGAGCTTTGAGTAGTGGTGGTAGCAAAGCACTCCTTACAGGCTGGAACCCTTGCCTGGAGATCCCACCAACCTCTGGAGTCTCAGCTCAGTAGGTGGGGGAAGGATTCTGGGACCATCTTTCTTTCTTTTGCTTATACCAGAGAATTCAATGTTCTCTATATATCTCTTAAGCTCAATTGATCACAAGGGTTCCCTGTCTCTGTCCTGTCATTGTATTTGGTTTTCTGTCCCCCTCAAAGCACTTTGTTTTTGATTGGTGTGGAAGGGTTTTCACAGAGGACTTGACTTTTGCTGCTTCTAAGCTGCCATCTTGACCTACCCCCTTTTCTAGTCTTCTGATATTCTATCAGTTTCAAGTACCTTATGTTCTAGCCAAAGTGTCCTAATTACTTTATGTTTCATACAACACTACATTTCTCACCTGTGTCTTTACACTGTCCATCTTTAGGCCCAGAATTCATTCTTTTTGTACCTTATGCTCTTAAGAAATTGGGCCTTCCTTTAGGACTAAACTCAAGAATATTTCTTCTAGGAAGCTGTTTCTGGTCCTCCAGTTACTTATATTATCTCTTCTCTTATGGGGTGAAACTGATGCCAACACCTTGTTAGCTCAATTCAATGTTGAAACAAACTGATCATTCCCAAGTCATTCAACAGTTAACAAAAGGAATTTAACATTGGCTTTCAAGTAAAGATATTGAAGATAGAGAAACATCTATCTCAGAAAAGGTACCTCATAATTGCCTCCAAAACTAAACATTTGTGCACCAATAGTATAGGGCATTATGGTTGACTCCTACTATCTCAGAAAATCCACCAAATGGGTCAATCTATTACATGTGGGTAGGAATTTTTGAGTACCCTTAAGTGATTAGGAACAACATCAGTATAGCCAAAGGTCACAAGTGAAGATAAATCAAGTGAAACACACCTTGAATCTTTTCTTGTCCCTATTCCTATAAAATCAAATGCTAGTTTTGTTTTTTAGGAAAAATCTAGATAAATTCATTTCAGATCTGTGAAGAATCTTTGTAGATATTGTTCTTCTCACAGCTTCCAGGGTTCCTGAGAAGTTAAAAATTTTACTGACTTGATGTCTGGGGAGGGCTTCAGAGGGAAAGAGGAAGAATATTTGATTGAGGCTTTAAAGAGTAAGTAAGAATTGAAGAAAAATGAGCCTGTAGCAGGGGAACTAGGTAGCTCATTGGATGGAGTGACAGCCCTGGAGTTCGGGAGAACTAGCTTCAAATATATCTTCATATAATTCCTTGTTGTTTGACCCTTGGCAAGTCACTTAACCTTGTTTGCCTAGCCCTTGGCCTTCTGTCTTAGAGTTGTTACTAAGATAGAAATTAAGGGTTTTAAACAGTGTGAATGTATGTAGGTTGTGGCAGCATTATAGGCAACAAAGATAAAGATCCATATGATCACCATTACTACATTCAGTAAAATCTGCTGAAAGGTGGACATTTTTAGAAAATCAAGGGCATCAAGGTAACTAAAATGGATTAACATTTATTTGAACTTGAATTTGGGTTCATTATAGAGAAGACTTCTATGCACAGTCTTCCTTTCAGGAATGCTAATAGTGTCCTCCATTTTTTCTAATTATGCAAATGTTTCCCAATGAAAAGTGACCAATTGAACTTTTACCTCCCACATGAAGTCTACTTCATCCCACAGTTATTTCCCTCTTCTCTAAATTCCTCTAAGAATCATAGTTTTCATTATACAACTGAGCAAAACTATTATACATTGTTGTTCTATTCTTCTGTTGTTTCTTTTGGATGAATATTGTCTTTTCATCTGCATTATGTTCATTTTCATCTGAATAACCACAATTACTCAAGGGAAAGCACATTATTGATTACCTACTGATATCTACTGATGAATCCAAGAGCTAAAAGTCAATGTTGTTTATTAACTATTCAGCATTGGGCATAAATAAAACCCTGAATTTGTCACTAAGAAAATTATATTTTATATGGAAGTTAAATTAGGTGTAAGATATTTAATCTAAATTCATCATTTATCAGAAGAGGAAACCAGAGATCCAAAGAAATCAAGTACTATTGTTTTTGGTATAAGATCATACAGAGTAACGTATCTGGGACTAGAGCCCAATGTTCTTTTTCCAGGGTTCTTTCTCCATATTATAAGGCACCACAAAAGAACTTGAAAAGGTACTGAATATGCAGCAGGCTTTCCAGAAATTTTTGATACTTGATTACTGTGGAGATAACTACAGCAAAGAATAGCATGGAAAAATGTTCTGGGCTTCATTCCAACTCATTTATTAAGACTCTCTATGTGATCTACTCAAGCCACATTGTCCTAGTTCTTCATTTATAAAATAAAAGAGTTTAATTGGATAATGTCAAACATACTACCTTCTGCTCATATTTGTTATTCCTTTTATACAGAGCAATATTGTATAGAAAAATTGTATATGGAAACAATTTGGATTTGGGGAAATTAGTTATTTCATTTCACACCTTAAAACTAAACATTTGATCTTCTCTCCTCAGATATAAATTCAAGACAAGATAATGGAGACAAAGAAAGATATTTTAGATTCCAGAAAGGTCTCACATCAATATTCAACCAACCAAACAAATGTGGAGTCTTCAGGCAAGAAGAAAACTAAGTGCAGTAATGGCTTTAAGGTTCAATGAGATATATTTTTTCAACATGTTACCTTTTAAAATTGTTATTGTAATTTCAGTCCTGTCCTGCTCATTAGGATATCTCTCAAGTTTTTCTTGACAAAACCCTGTAGTGGTTAGCAATTTCCTTCTCCATTTAATATTACAGATGAGGAAGCTGAGGCAGAGTTAAGTAACTTGCCCAGGGTCACATAGTTAATAAATGTCAGAGGTTGGATATATACTTATGAAGATGTCTGCTTGACTCCTGGCCTGGCATTCTATCTGCTATTCAACTGATAAAATCTGTAAATTTAGATGAAAGAAAATAACATTTTCTCCAATAATATTTTATTATATTTTCTACAATTTTATGTAGAATATTTATGTACAATTTTTACCATTTATTTCCTGGCATTTTAAAATCAAAGTTCTCTCCTTCCCCTTCTGAAATAGTAATCAATTTGACATAAGCTATACATATGCTATCATCTTATACACATTTTCATATTTGTCATATGTAAAAATACTAATATCACACATACAAGAAAAAAATTCATGAAGAAATTAAAGTGAAAAATGGCATACTTCATTTTGCATACAGACACCATTAGTTCTTTCTCTAGGTAGATAGGATTTTTCCAGCATGAGCCACTATATTCCTGATAATAGCTAATTCATTCATAGTTGAATATGCAGGCTTGCAGTTACTTTGTACAATATTTTTCTGGTTCTGATCATTTCACTCTGCATCAGTTCATATAAATATTTCTATGTTTTTCAAGTTGTCCTATTCATCATTTCTAGTGGCACGGTTAGTATTCCATTACAATCATATATCATGATTCGTCCAACTATTCCCCAATTAAGAATAATCCCTTCAGTTTATAATTTTTGTTACCCAAAAGAGAATTGCTGTAAATATATTTGTACAAATAAGTCCTTTTCCCCTTTTTTGTATCTGTGGGATTCAGAGCTAGTAGTGATGCTGAGTCAAAAGTTGTTCACATTTTTGTAGCCCTTTGGGTATGCTTCCAAATTGCTATAGATAATTGTTGGGTCACTTCATAATTCTACCAAAGTGTATGAGTGCTCCAACTTTTTCACATTCCATCCAGCCTTTGTCATTTTCCTTTTCAGTAATATTAGCCAATATGATAGGTGTTAGATAATACCTCAGAATTGTTTAAATTTACATTTCTCTGATTCCTAGCAATTTGAAGCATTTTTATATGACTAAAAATAGAAAATGACTAAAAAATTTGATTTCTTCCTCTGAGAATTACCTATTTATATTTTTATGCCATTTGTTAATTGGGTTATGAATTGTATTCTTATAATTTTTAATAAGCTCCTTATATATTTGAGAAATGAGGCCTTAATCAGAGACACAATAAAAATATTTCCCCAAATTTTTATTTCCTTTATAGTCTAGGTTGCATTGGTTTTGTTTGTGCAAAATATTTTAAATTTAATTTAATCAAAATTATCTTTTTTTTTACATCTACTAATTCTCACTATCTCTTGTTTTGTCATAAATTCTTCCTTTATCCATAAATTGGACAGGTAAACTATTATATGCTCACCTAACTTGCTTATGATATTGTGGAAATCTCTTAATCGTCTCTGATAATCTGATAAGGACAGTTTAGTTGATAAGGAAATAAGGACAGAACAAGGGAGTTGTCTTTTACCTCATGCTTCTAGCTCTGGCTCCAGGAGGACAGAGTTTATTATATATGTTTCAAGACTCATTTCACACAAAAGAACCCCTCCCCCCCCCGAAACTTTGCAGATGCGTGGAAGTTACAACACAAAACATTGGCTTCAGAATAGACCAAGGCCAAGGCTGAATTTTGACTAGGTTCTTATCAGAAAGCCAAGTTGGGGAGTATCTTGGCCTTGGCTATAACAGGCAGCAGCATTCCTTGCTGTGTTAAAAGTGTTAACCCTTTAAATTCAGGTTTGATAGGAACTTAAAGCTTTTCAATAAGGTCACAGTACTTTTCAACAAGAAATCACAAGGATCACAAAAGGGGTCAAAAGAGGAGTCTCAGATTTTTATCTATTCTCTTATTGGCTTCCCACATGATATCTTTTATTTCTAAATTATACATCCATTTTGACATTATCTTGTTATACGGTGTGAGATACTTAGTTCCTGCTAAATTTTCAGTTTCCCCAGCAGTTTTTGTCAAACAGGGAGTTACTGTAGCCATTTACCATTGTGTATTGTGTACCTAATTTATTAATCTATTTATCAATTTTCTATTTCCTAGTCAGGACTAGAATGCTCTGACAACTACTTTATAATACAGTTTGCAATATGTTGGGACTAGGTCTCCTTCCTTCATGTTATTTTCATTAATTTCTTTGATAGTCTTGACTTTTTGTTCTTCCACATGAATATTGGGTTTTTTTCCCCCTAGTGCTTTGAAATAAAATTTTTGTTAGAGCACTGAATAGGTATATTAATTTAGGTAGAATTGTCACTTTAAATAGTGGTTCAGCCTACCCATGAGCAATTAATATTTTCCCAACTACTTAGATATGATGTCATTTATGTAAGAATATACTGAAATTATGTTCGTATAGTTCTTGGATTTGTTTTGGGAGGTAGTCTGTCAGGTAGTTTATATTGTCTGAGATTATCTTTTTTCCAATTTTTAAAATTTTTTTTAGTTACATGCAGAAAAAATTTTTGACAACTATTTTCTGATGTTTTGAGATTTTCTCTCTCCTTTCTCTCCTCCTCTCTGTAAGGCAGTGAAATTTTTATATAGGTTATATCCATACTTTTATATAATATATTTCCATATTGCATGTGCCATGACAGAATACACATAACACACATACAATAGAAATCACATGAAGGAAATATAGTGGAAGATGGCATGTTTAATCTGCACTGAGATTTCAACAATTACTTCTTTGGTTGTGGATAGTATTTTCATCACAAGTCCTTTGAAGAATTGCTTTTCCAATAATGGTTTAGTCCTTCATGGTTGATCGTTATTACTTCTATTACTGTATAGGTTATTCTCCTGGTTCTGTTCACTTCACTTTGCACTAGTTCATCTAAAATTTTCTATTTTTTTTCTGAACTCATTCTGTTCATCATTTCTAATGTCACAATAGTATTCCATTACATATATTTTAACTCATTCATCCATTCACCAAGTGATTCTCCTTTAGTTTCCAATTCTTTACCACAACAAAAATAGCTGCTAAAATATTTTGGGACATGTAGTTCCTTTCCCTTATCTCTGACCACTTTGGGAAATAAATTCAGTAGTGCTATTGTTGGATCAAATGATATTCATAGCTTTGTGGCCCTTTGAGACTGGTTTCATATTCCTTTCTAAAATGGTTGAATCAGTTCCACCAATGGTATTTTTGTACCCCAGTTCTTGTACAACCACTCCAATATTTATCATTTTCCTTTTTTGTCATTGGTTGTTTCTCCAAGATTCTTTAAGAACAGCATCACATAATTTGTACTGGTTTTTAGTTTCCAAGTAATTTTTAATTTTTTTTCCTGCAGCCCTTTGTTAAGTCTGATGTTATAACATTATGGACTGAAAAGAATGCATTTAATATTTCTGATTTCTGCATTTTCTTGTGATTGTTTTATATGCTATTCTCTGATCAATGTTTATGACAGTGTCATGTATTGATGAGAAAAGGTTATATTCCTTTCTATTCCCACTCATTTTTCTCCAGATGACTATCAAATTTAACTTTTCTAAAATTCTGTTAATTATATATATATTATGTTTGTATATATTTACATTATATATATGCATATATATTTATCAGAGAGTTTATATAAATAGGGAGTATATATAAACATATTTATTGTATTATATTTATATATATATTGAATATTGATGTTACTTCATTGTCTATGGCAACTTGTTTCAAGATATAATTTCCTGATGGAGCACAGATGGAGGAGTAACTAGAACAGCAGCTCTGTGTCACCATGAGAATCCTCTCCAACCAAGATAAAAATATCTCCACAAAATAAATATAGGTGTGAAAGAACCATAAGGAGATAGAGTGAAACAATTTTCAAGAAAAGAAAAAACCCAAAAGGTAGGCAGACAACATCTGGAGCACTGGTGTGAGAGGAGAACAGAGCCAGCAAGAGGCTGTAGCAAGGAGTGAATAACAAGCCAAGAGCAAACTGCATCCCCCAACACACCACACATCTGCTGTATCATGTTCTGAACTTAAGCTCAAACTAACATTCAGATCCTGAGATCCTGCCTGGGCAAATAGAGGTCCAAGTCAATCCACCCACCTTGAAATTCAAACTTGTGGAGAAGTCTGGAATCGTAGCCCAGGTGTTGGGCAGTTACCTGCTTAGAATGTAGAATGAACCAAACCTGGTAGGAGCCTGGCAGGTCCCAAGGGCAGTTTAGGCTCGGGTATAAAAGCCAGGATTTTGAACTGACAAAGATCTCAGACTTGAGATTGGTTTGGAAAGGGTGGTTTTGGGTAGGTTTTAGGTGAGCTTGTTCAACCAGCAACCAGCAACCAATTTCAAACTACTTCATCAATCCCTGATCCTGAATTTACTATCAAGAGGAAACATCAACACTTTAATCAGCAGAGTAACCTTGATTTAGGTTGGGCCTGTCTGGCCCAACTAGACAGGCATCTATCAAACCTGATTAATATTATTCCAATGATTACCAATATTGCCTTAATTAGTTAAGGACTTCCTGTTCCCTTCTTCCAAGTCATTACCCTGCTTTCCCTTCCCTAAGCCTGTTAGTAATAAATCTTCATAAACTTACATCAAACTTGGTTTCATCAAGAATCCTAAGGCAATAGTGAGTCATATCCTTGGGATAATTGGAGGGAAGAGGGTTATTACATCTTAGAGAAGCAGGGTTTAATTTGCAGTCAATCTAAACATTATGCTATAGTACAGAGGTTTAGTTAGACATAGATAACTGTACAATTCTAATTATAGATTCTTTGCCTGGCAGTAGCTCTGGGATACTGTTATACCTGGAGTTTAGGTTTAGTAGATTCATCATATTTAATAACATCTACAGCAGTGGGTGATCCTTTGAGATTCACTAATTATAACTTAGGATTTACTCTATCTTACCCTGATCCAGATCTTACTATCATCAGTTTTATTAACACAGGGCAATCTGGGTTAAAGGGGGCTGGTCCATGTGGGCCCAAAGAGAAGCCAGGAGTCCCAGACTGGGCTTGGAATGATAACATAATCCACAGTTTAGGGTGAGGACACAGTTCTAAGATGGAGCCCCCCACCCCAGATCTCTTTGCCTAAAACTAAGGGTGGAGCTCTATGACAGGGAAATCAAAGGTTTGGATCAAGTACACAATGAGAACAAAAACTTGAACCTAATCCTGGGGCTAGAATTTGATCAGCCTCTGAACTAATCAAATTCAGATTGAGACTAAAACCTTACACCCAACCCTGAGGAAAGCCTTTAAACTATCAACATCTCAAGGGTCAATTGAATCAGCAGAGAGAGAGAACTCGGAGCTTTTAACCCTCAGACCATCTGGTAAAATAGTAACAATCCAGAAAATAAAATGAGAATAATATCAACAAAGTTTAAAGGGGTACCACAACTTCCCAGAAAACAGAGCCTACCAATGATTAGATAAGAAAATGAGCAAATAACAAAAAAAAGCACCTAACTCTAAGGAATTTTTATGGAGACAAAGAGCAAGGTACAGAAACAGAAGGAGACAGTGAAAGCAAAAGAAACAACCACAAAGTCCAAAAGAAAAATATGGAGTGGACACAGCGTACAGAAGAGCTCAAAAAAGACTTCAAAAACAATTAAAAGAGGCAGAGGAAAAGTTGAGAAGAGAAATGAAAGTGATACAAAAAGAAATGGGCCAATAGAAAAAGGAGAATCAAAAACTGAAAAAGGAAAATCAGGCCGTACAAATCAGAATTGACCATCTAGAAACTAATGATTTTATGAGAAATCAAGAAATAATAAAGCAGAATCAAAGAAATGAAAAAAACAGAGGAAAACATGAAATATCTCATTGAAAAACCAACTGACCTAGAAAATAGATCTAGAAGAAATAATTTGAGAAGTCTTGGACTCCCTGAATGTCATGATCAAGAGAAAACCTTGGAGATCTTATTATAAGGAAATTATGAAAAGTAACTGCCCACAGTTCCACAAGCAAAAAAATAAAACAGAAATTGAAAGAATTCACAGATCACCTCCAGAAAGAAACCCTCAAATGGCAACTTCCAGGACTGTAATAGGTAAATTCAAGAATCAGCAAGCTAAGGAGAAAATACTTAAAGTAGCCAGAAAGAAACCATTCAAATACCATGGAGCTACAATCAGAATCACACATAACCTAGCAATCTATATTAAAGGATCAAAAGCCATGGACTATGCTATCCAGGAAGGCAAAATATTTGGGTTTGTAATCCAGAGTTACCTATCCAGCAAAACTGAGTTTTTTCTTTCAGGGAGAAAAATGAGCATTCAATAATATAGAAGATTTCTAAGCATTCCTGAGGAATAAGCCAAACCTAAACAAAAAAACAAACAAACAAAAAATTGAAGTCCAAACATGAGACACTAGAGAAATCCAGAAAGATAAATAAGAAAGAAAATTTAAGGAATTAATTAAGGTAAAATGTTTCTATGTCTACATGGAAAAAGGATTTCTGTAATTCTCAAAAATTACGCTAAGTAGTAAAAAAAATAGAAGGGATTTACTCAGAAAGAGGGTAGAAAAGTAGGCTTATGATGATATAATAAATGTGATGCTATATGATGATATGATATATATGTAAATGTGATGATATGGAAAAATATGTATGTATGATATGATATATATACATAAGAATGACATGTAAAAAATCACTCAATGGCTGAAAGAGAGGGTTGCATTGAAAGAAAAGGAAAGGGAGAGATAGAATGGGGTAAATTATATAGCAGAAAGAGGTATGTAAAATAATTACAGAGTGGGGAGGATAAGGGTGGTGATGGACAATGTTTAACTTTACTCTCATTGTAACTGACTCAGAGAGGGAAAAACGAGTATACTCGGGGGGGGGGGGGGTATAGATTTCAATCATCATGCAGAGAAGTAGAAGGAGAAAAAGAAAAGGGCAGTGGGTGGTAATTGAAGGAAGGCAGAAGTGGTGGAGTGACAAAAAGCAAAATACTGGTGCAGAGGAAGAGAGTGAAAGGGAATACAGCAGGATCTAAAGAGGATAATACTATGGAGGGCAATATACAGTTAGTAATTAGAACACTAAATGTGAATGTGATGAACTCATGCATGAAATGGAAGCAGATAGCAGAGTGGATAAAAAAAACAGAATCCTGGAGCATAATTTATTATGTCATTTAAGTAAAAAAAGCAGGAGTAGCAATCATGATACCAGACAAAGCTAAAGTAGAAATTGATATGATTAAAAGATATAAGGAAGGAAATTACATTCTGTTAAAGTGTACTATAAAAAATGAAGTAATATCATTTCTAAACACTGATGCATCTAATTGTATAGCATCAAGATTTCCAGAAGAAAAATTAAAGGAGCTCAAAAAGGAAATAGATAGTAGGACTATAGTAGTGGGAGATACCAACCATCCCCTTTCTGAACTAGATAAATCAAACTGAAAAATAAATAAAAAAGAAGTAAGGAAAGTGAGTGAAATGCTAGAAAAATTAGTTAATAGATATCTGGAGAAAAATGAACTGGGATAAAAAGGGAATATACTTTCTTCTTAGCAATAGCTCATATATATACAAAGATCAGCCATGAACAAGGGCATAGAAATATTGCAAAAAATGCAGAAAAGTAGAAATAATAAATGCAACTTTCATAGATCATAACATGATAAAAATTATAATTAACAAGGGTACATGGAAAGGCAAATGTAAAATTAATTAGAAACTAAATAATCCAATTCTTCAAAACTAGTGTGTCAAAAAAGAAATCATAGAAACATCTATGGACATCATTAAAGAGAATGTCAACAAGGAGACAACATATCAAAACCTATGGGATACAGCCAAAGCAGTTCTCAGAGGATATTTTATATCTCTGAGTGCTTATAGCAACAAAACCGAGAGGGAGGATATAAATGAATTGGACATGAACTTAAAAAATTAGAAGAAATTTAAAATCCCCAGACAAAAACTAAATTGAAAATCCTAAAAATCAAAAGAGAAATTAATAAAATTGTAAGTAAAAGAACTATTGAACTAATAAATAAGACTAGGAACAGGTACTTTGAAAAATATAAATGAAATAAATAAAGTTAATCTAATAAAAAAAGAAATAAGGGAATCAAATTAACATTATCAAAGATACAAAGGGTGATCTCACCTCTAACACAGATGAAATTAAAGTAATTATTAAGAACTATTTTACCCAATTATATGGCAATAAATATGATGGTCTAGGTGAAATGGGTGAATATTAACAAAAATATAAACTGCCTTGATTAACAGAAGAGGAAATAGAATACATAATACTTATATAATTCCATCTCCAAAAAAAAAAAAGAAATTGAACAATCCATCAAGGAACTTCCTAAGCAAAAATCCCCAGGACCAGATGGATTCACTAGTGATTTCTATCAAACATTTAAAGAACAACTGATCTGAACACTATACAAATTATTTGACAAAGTAAGCAAAGAAATAGTTTTACCATATTCTTTTTATGACACAAATATGGTATTGATTCCAAAGCCAGGAGGACCAAAAATAGAGAGAGAACTAAGACCAATCTCCTTAATGAACATAGATCCAAAAATCTTAAATAAAATTCTAGCAAAAAGACTCTAGCAAGTGATCATGAGGATTATTCTTTATGATCAGGTGGGATTTATACGAGGAATGCAAGGATGGCTTAATATTAGGAAAACCATCTACATAATTGACTATATCAATAATCAAACCAACAGAGATCACAAGATTATCTCAATAGATGCAGAAAAAGCCTTTGACAAAATACAGCAACCATTCCTATTGAAAAAACAAAAAAGTATAGGAATACAAAGGCCATTCCTCAAAATAAAAAACAGAACAGATTAAAAACCATCAGCAAATATCATCTGCCATGGGGACAAGTTAAAAGCCTTCCCAATATGATCAGGAATGAAGAAACATACCCAATATTGATTCTATTCTTTAATATTGTACTAGAAATGATAGTAATAGAAATGATAGAGAAGAAAAAGAAATCAAAGGGAGTAAAGTGGCAACGAGGAAACTAAACTATCACTCTTTGCAGATGATATAATGATATACTTAAAGAATCCTGGAAAATCAACCAAAACACTAGTGGAAATAATCAACAACTTTAGCAAAGTTGCAGAGTACAAGACAAACCCACATAAACCATTAGCATTTCTGTATATTTCCACAATATTCAGCTACAGGAATTAGAAAGAGAAGCTCCATTGAAAATCACTCTAGCAAAAATAAAATAGGAATCTATCTGCCAAGAAAAACACAGGAATTATATGAACACAACTACAACACACTTTTCACACAATTAAAACTAGATCTAAATAATTGGAAAAACATTAATTGCTCATGGGTAGGATGACCTAATATAATAAAAATGACAATCCTACCCAAATTTACCTACTTATTCAGTATCATGCCGATCAAATTACCAAAAAACTTTTTTATAGAATTAGAAAAAATTATAACAAAGTTCATCTGGAAGAACAAAAGATCAAGAATATCAAGAGAATAATGAAAAAAATTAAAGGATGTGAGCCTAGTAGTACCAGATCTTACTGTTTTGATGACCACTGCTTTATAGTAAAGTATTGCTTTATCAAGAAGAAAAAAAAATTTAAAAAGAAATGTCATTTCCTTCCTTATCAATTTTTATTAGCTTACTTTTCATTTTTTCTCTGTTTGAGATCATAACTGCTACCCCTGTTTTTTTAACTTTAGCTGAAACATAATGGATTCTGAACCAGTCCTTTACCTTTACTCTCTGTGTGTCTCCTTGCCTTAAATGTTTCTTATAGGCAGCATATTGTTAGATCCTGGCTTTTAATCCACTCTAGTATCCTCTTCCCTTTTATGTGTGAGTTCATCCCATTCACATTTATAGTTACCTTAAGAATCTAAGGTACCTAAAGTATCTCATATCATAGTTATCTTACCTATCCTAATCAACACTTTCTCAGGAAGGGCTGTAATTAGTTTAACTCTATTGAATTCCTTGAGTTTTCTCTTTTTTTGTTTACTTTTTTCCATTCCTCTTGAGTGTTGAATTTGATCATTAAATTTTCTTTTCAGCTCTGATCATTTTGATAAGAATGCTTGGAAGTCCTCTATTTCACTTAATGTATGTTTCTTCCTTTGGTATATCATGCCCAATTTCACTGATTAGGCGTTCCCCCATTTGTTCAAGAATATCAGGGTATTTCTCAATGAAAATTTCTTGCTGTATAGGTTGTTTGGTTTTATTTTATTTTAATCATGGCTTTGAGCCATGATGGCAGAATAGAGAATGCTTTACTTCCATCCAAAAGCACCTTCAAACAACCAGAAAAATTATTCAAAACAAATTTTGTAATGGCAGAACCAACAAAAGGCATATTGAAGCAGTGTTTCAGCCAAAGAAAATGTAGAGGGACCCCAGGAAGGACCCATATTGCTGGCATAAGGGAAAATAATGGTAAAACTAGAAGTGTGACAAACATCCCAGGACATTCTGATGGGCATAAGGAGTATCACATGTTGAGGAATATCAAGAGTGCTCTGGTTCAAGCACACATTGGAAACCCTCAATGAAAGGAGTGATATGGAAATTTTGACACCTGGAGGAGCTGGCAACTGAGGACTGGAATCCAGATAAATTCAGTATATTAAGCACCTGGAATAATGCATGGTTAATATTCCTTCCACATCTTGAGTGAAACTGAAGTTTATTAAATAGGCAAGATCTTTAAAAAAAAACCTGTCCCCAATGAATACAACACAAAGAAAAATCCTCACTATGGAAAACTATTTGAGTCACATGGAAGACCAAAATGCAAGTTTAGAAGAGGCCAGCAATACTAAATTTTGTTGTGTTTTCTCTTCATTATAATTCTTCTTTAATGAAATTATTTATTGTTTCTATGCTTTGTTCTTTGACATACTCATTCTTTAGAATTATATTATTTAGTTTCTAATTAATGTATAATATTTCTTTCTGTTGCCATTATCTAATGTATTTTTGCCTTGTTATCTGTAATGGATATAGTTAATATTTCTACCTATCTGCATTTGATTATGAAGTTTTTATATTCTAAAACATAGTTAATTTTTGTTTAAGTGCCATAAACCACTAAGAAAAACTATATTCCTTTCTATTCCTATTTAATTTCCTTCAAAGGTCTATCATATCTAGCTTTTCTAAAATTTTATTCATGTACTTAACTTTTTTCTTGCTCATTTTTTCTTTAAATATATTTATCTCTGAAAGGGGTGAGTCGTGGTCCCTCAATGCTTATAATTTTCCTGTCTATTTTCTCCTGTAGTTAGTCCATTTATCTTCTTTAAAAATTTGGATAGGGTTTCCAGATCAAGATGGCAGGAGAGCAAAAAGCATCTGCTTGACCTCTCCTAACTCACACATATAGGACTCCTCAAGAAGACATAAAAACAAATCCAGACAAACAAAGGGACCCCACAACAGGGCGCAGCATTGAAGGTACATGGAATCGGGGCATTTCCATGCTATAAAGAGGTGAAACAGCTCTCACTAAAATGCGAGCTGAGCAACCCCCCCCACACACACACACACACATACCACCTACAATGCCAAAGCCAGCTCAAAAGAGTCAGAGCAAATTTGGGGCACCCATTAAGTCCTTGGCAGCCACTGATGTCACCAGGCCCTGCTCCTGAGAGCAGCAAGACTTAAGACCCCAAGAGGCTAAAGAACACTTGGACTTTGAACACAGACCTTAAGTACTGGTGCGCACACTGATCATGAGCTCAGGCGCAGATGTGGATCCTTAGAGCAGGCAGATCTTGGGTGGGGACCCAGTGCAGACGGGAGCACAACTGTGGAAGCAGTGCCCTGAGACTGTTAAAGGAGCTTTGGGCAGAGGAACAAGCAAGGGGACCATCAGGAGGCTTGACCCTGAGAGCAACTAGACCTGAGACATCAGGAGTATAAAAAGCACAGACAGACCCTGGATGTGAGGATAAAACTGAGAGGGCTCTGGGCTAAAAATGGCAAGTCAGATTCAGAAACCTCAGAAGAGAAAGATCAGCAAGATGAAATCTTTAACACTCGACAACTTTTACACAGAGAAAAACCAGACAACAGAGCAAACAGCAGAAGAGAACAAACAAATAATCATATCCAAACCTTCCCAAAACAATGACCACTAGTCACGAGCTCTTGAAGAATTCAAATCTGAGATGATGAAAAAGATGGAAGAGATCTGGCAAGAAAATAACAGTTTAAAAGGCAGATTTTCACAATTGGAAAAGTAAAACCAGTCTCTAAAAGCTAGAATTGGGCAACTCGAAAAAGATGCTCCCAAATCAAAAGAATTGATAAGCAAATTGGAGACCAAAAACAAATAGCTGGAAAACAGGATAGACCAAATAGAAAAGGAAAATCAAAACATTATAGCAGAAAACCAGTATCTAAAGACAAGAATTGGGTAATTAGAAGCCAATGATCTCTCAAGACAGCAAGAACAAATAAAACAAAGTGAAAAGACTGAAAAATAGAAGGAAACATGAAATATCTCAATGAGCAAATACACAAATGATAATTATAACTCTGAATGTGAATAGGGTGAACTCACCCATAAAATGGAATCAAATAGCAGAGTGGATTAGAAACCAAAATCCTACCATATGTTGTCTACAAGAAACACATATGAGGCAGGTGGACATACACAAGTTTAAGGTAAAGGGCTTGAGCAAAATCTTTTGGGATTTGAATGAGAAAAAGAAAGCAGCAGTGGAGATCATGACAAAGCCAAAGTAAAATTACATATGATTAAAAAAGACAGGGAAAGTAATTACAACCTGATAAAAGGCAGTAAAGACAATGAGGAAATAACAGTGCTCAATATTTATGCACCAAATGGCATAGCATTCAGATTCGTAAAGGAGAAACTGGCAGAGCTCAAGAAGGAAATAGATAGTAAAACCATAATAGTGGGAGATCTAAATATTACTCTTTCAGATCTAGATAAATCAAACCAAAAATAAATAAGAAAGAGGTAAGAGAGGTGAATGAAGTCCTAGAAAAATTAGATTTAATTGATATGTGGGGAAAAATAAATAGGGACAAAAAAGAATACACCTTCTTTTCAGCTGCACATGGTACATTCACAAAGATTGACCATGTAATAGGGCATAGAAATATTGTAAACAAATGCAAAAGGGCAGAAATAATGAATGCAACCTTCTCAGATCACAATGCAATAAAAATAATAATTAGTAAGGGCACCTGGACAGGCAAATCAAAAACTAATTAGAAATTAAATAATATGATTCTCCAAAACCAGCTAGTCAAAGAAGAAATCATAGAAACAATGGACAATTTCATTGAAGAGAATGACAATGATGAGACATCCTACCAAACACTGTGGGATGCAGTCAAGGCAGTATTCAGGGGGAAATTTATATGCTTGAGTGCATATATTAACAAATTAGGGAGGGCAGAAATTAATGAATTGAGCATGCAACTTAAAAAACTAGAAAGTGAGCAAATTAAAAATCCCCAAATGAAAACTAAATTAGAAATACTAAAAATCAAGGGAGAAATTAATAAAATGGAAAGTAAAAGAACTATTGAATTAATAAATAAGACTAGAAGCTGATATTTGAAAAACAGATAAAATAGACAAATACTGGTCAATCTAATAAAAAAAAGGAAAGAAGAAAACCAAATTGACAGTATCAAAGATGAAAAGGGAGACCTCACCTCTAATGAAGGGGAAATTAAGGCAATCATTAAAAACTATTTTGCCCAATTATATGGCAATAAATATAGCAATCTAGGAGATATGGATGAATAATTACAAAAATATAAATTGCCTAGATTGACAGCAGAAGAAATAAAATACCTAAATAATCCCATATCAGAAAAAGAAATTGAACAAGCCATCAAAGAACTCCCTAAGAAAAAATTGCCAGGGCCTGATGGATTCACAAGTGAATTCTATCAAACATTCAAAGAGCAACAAACCCAATACTATACAAATGATTTGCTATAATAAGCAAAGAAGGAGTCCTACCAAATTCCTTTTATGACACAAATATGGTAGTGATTCTAAAGCGAGGTAGATCAAAAATAGAGAAAGAAAACTACAGACCAATCTGTATATAGATGCAAAAATAGAATACTAGCAAAGAGACTCCAGCAAGTGATCAAGAGAGTTATCCATCATGATCAGGTGGGATTTATACCAGGAATGCAAGGATGGTTCAGCATTAGAAAAACCATCCACATAATTGACCATATCAACAATCTAACAAACAAAAATCACATGATTATCTCGATAGATGCTGAAAAAGCCTTTGACAAAATACAGCACCCATTCCTATTGAAAACACTGGAAAGTATAGGACTAGAAGGACCCTTCCTTAAAATAATAAACATTATATACCTAAAACCATAAACAAGCATCATATGCAATGGGGATAAATTAGAAGCCTTCCCAATGAGATCAGGTGTGAAACAAGGATTCCCATTATCACTTCTATTATTTAACATACTACTAGAAACACTAGCAGTAGCAATTAGAGAAGAAAAAGAAATTGAAGGTATCAAAATAGGCAATGAGGAGACTAAGCTATCACCCTTTGCAGATGATATGATGGTCTACTTAAAAAATCCTTGAGAATCAACTAAGAAGCTTGTAGAAATAATTAACATCTTTAGCAAAGTTGCAGGATACAAAATAAATGCACATAAATCATCAGCATTTCTATATATTTCCAACACATCACAGCAACAAGAGGTAGAAAGAGAAACATCATTTAAAATCACCCTACACAATATAAAATACTTAGGAATCTATCTACCAAAACAAACACAGGAATTATATGAAAACAACTACAAAACACTTTCCAAACAAACATTTCTCCCTCTGTTGGATTATACTCAGTTTCTCCAAGAATATGATTTTTTCTTGTAATTCTCACTCCTTTGCCTTCAAGAATATTATATTCCAAGAACTCCAGTTCTTCAATGTCAAAGCTGCTAAAACCTATGAAATTCTTATTGTGGCTCCATGATATTTAAATTATTTAATTCTGGTTGCTTGCAGTGTTTTTTCCTTGGTCTGGGAGCTTTAGAATTTGATGAATATTCATGGGAGGTTTCATTCAGGGATCCCTTTCAGGAGGTGATTGATCAATTATTACAGTTTCAATTTTTCCTCTTGTTCAAGAATATCAGAATAGTTTTCCTTGTAATTTCTTTTAGTACAACATCTGGCCTTTTTTTGGCCATGTATTTTATATCTATCTATAATTCTTAAATCATATCTCCTGGTTTGCTTTTTTAGGTTATCTATTTTTTTAATGAGATATTTCAAATTTTCTTGTTTTTCATTATTTTAAATTTGTTTGTTTTTTAATGTCTCATGGAGTCATGAACTTCCATTTGTTAAATTCTAATTTAAAAATTATTTTCTTTAGTGAAACTTTGTACCTCTTTTTTCATTTGTCAAATTCTATTTTTTAAAGAAATTCTCCCTCTCCATTGGATTTCTGTGCCTCTTTTACTATTTAGTGCATTCTGCTTTTAAAGATGTCATTTTCTTTAATGTTTTTATGCCCCCTTCACCAAGGTGTTTATTCTTTCTTACATCATTTTCATCCCTTGTACCTATTTTTCCTCTATCTCTCTTATTGTATTTTTAATTTATTTGTTCATTTTCCAGTTTTTTTCTTGCCTTTTATTTTTATTTTTAAGTTGTGCTCTATTCCCAATGTGGAAAAATATTTTCTTAACTGAAATTGATTTTCTAGTTGCATATTTTAAAAAAGTTACAAAATCAAGAGAAAAAAGTATTGAAATAAAATAAATCAAAGGAAGCTCAAAAGCAGAGGATTTTTATATTAGCATGCATATGAATTTACATGTTTTAAACAAATTAGAAATAATATGGAGTTTATGTATTCACACATAATTTTATGCATTAGTTTATTTAGATGTTTCTTATTGTTTTGTGGTGGATACTAAGAATATAATAAGGAAAATTGAAAAAAGAAAAAAAAGCCATAAATTTGCTACATATGGGGGGGGGAAATACATCAAGGTCAGAGAGATTTACAGGTAAATTAAAAATTTTTTTTCTCAGCAATTAATCTCAATATCATATAAGCTATTTGAAAGTATATACAAATTTTTTTATGTTCTTCTAGGGCCTGAAAATAATTCCCATTTTTGTTTGAGTTTTTGCAATGTATTTGCTTTGATCTCATTGAATTCTTCTGAGTTTTTGCCATGCTTTCTGTCTCTATAATAATTTTCTATGGTTAGGAATTTTTTTAATTTATATACAAAGAAGAAGTTTCACCCATTTCCTTCTATTATACAAATATATTTAGATCACTAAACTATGGAGAGCAAAAACAGAGAAAATATACTCTAGGCCAATTTCCCTAATGAATATTCATGCAAAACGTTTGAATACAATGCTAACAAAGAGATTACAAATATTTCACAAAGATCATACACTGTTTCCAGGTGGAATTTGGAGCAGGAGTGCAGGGCTAATTTAATATGGGAAAAGCTTAAGCATAATTAACCATATCAGTAACAAAAATAGAAAAAAAATCATATGATTATGTCAATAGCTAAAAAATTCATATGATTATGTTAATAAATGGTAGAAGAGTATTTAGACAAAATATAATGCTCATTCTTATTAAAACATGAGATAGCAAAGGTTTAAGTAGATCTTTTCTTAAAGTAAGTAGTATCTATCTAAATATAGTAGTAAACATTATTTGTAACAGGAAATGGCTTTGCAATAAGATCATGGGAAATAAGGATATCCTTTAATACCACTTTATTCAACATTGTACTATAATTCCTAGCTATATCAGTGATAAAAAACAAAAAGAAATTATAGGAATAAAAATAGGTTGTAAAAAGAGAAAACTATCACTCTTTGCAGATAATATGATGGTGCACTTAGCCAATTCAGAAGAATTAACTAAAAAAATAGTTGAAACAATTTGCAACTTCAGCAAAGTATAGGATATAAAATAAACCCATATAAATCTTCAGAATTTCTATATATTGCTAACAAAACTCAGCAGCAAAAGATAAAAAGGGATATTTTATTTAAAAATAACTGCAGTTGGGGCAGCTGGGTAGCTCAGTGGATTGAGAGCCAGGCCTAGAGACGGGAGGTCCTGGGTTCAAATCTGGCC
This sequence comes from Gracilinanus agilis, assembly GCF_016433145.1. Lineage (NCBI taxonomy): Eukaryota > Metazoa > Chordata > Mammalia > Didelphimorphia > Didelphidae > Gracilinanus > Gracilinanus agilis. The sequence goes on along the minus strand of NC_058134.1, from coordinate 187,723,397 downwards.
TCAGACACTTTCCCAGCTGTGTGACCCTGGGCAAGTCACTTGACCTCCATTGCCTACCCTTACCACTCTTCCACCAAGGAACTAATACACAAAAGTTAAGGGTTTAAAAATATATTAAAAAAAAAATTAAAAAAAAAATAACTGCAGTCAATATAAAATACTGGAGAGGCTACTTGAGAAGACATAATGAAGGACTATAGGAACAAAAGTGAAAAAAAAACAAAACTTTTCTCACAAAAATAGATCTAAACAATTTATGAAAAATATTAATTGCTCATGGATAGGCTAAACCAAAATAATCAAAATAATAATTCTACCTGAATTAATTTACATATTAAGTGTCATGCCAATCAAACTACAAAAGAATTATTTTATAGACATAGAGAAACAGTAATAACAATTCATCTGTAAGAAAGAAAGGCCAAGAATATTAAAGAAATCAGTTAAATAAAATCTGAAAAATTTGGCCTAGCAGTATCATATTTTCACATACATTACAAAGTGATAAAACCAAAGCAAAGAAATAGAGTGGTGGATTAATGAAACAGTTTAGGTATAGATTACAAATAATACATGATCATAGTAATCTGATGTTTGATAAATCCAAAGATCCAAGCTTTGGGGGCACAATTTAATATCTGACAAAAATTGTTGGGAAAACTGGAAAGCATTTTAGCAAAAACTAGACTTAGATCAGTGATGGGCCACCTTTTGAGCTTGGTGTGTTAAAATTCACCAAAAAACTGAGCATAACTCCGGTGGTATGTCACTTTGAGAAAAATCCATAATTTCATGATATTTATAGTTTAAATAACAAAAATGTATAATTTTAATATATAACTGTATTTAATAAACTAAAATAAGTAAATCATTATAAATAGAATTGTCATCTATAGAGCACAGAGTGTCTACACTACACTATAATAAATGTTTCATCCTCGACATGCGGCCTCGTACTTCTCTGCATGTGTCCGTGTGTCATTGAAAATGGCTGTGTCAGTGCTGACACGTGTGTCATAAGTTTGCCATCATCAGCTTAGATCAACATCTTACACTATATATTAAGATAAGGTCAAAATAGGTACATGATTTAAACATAAATGGTGTTATCATAAGCCAATCAAAAAACCAAGGGAAAATGTACTTTTCAAAACTATAGATAAGGGAAAAGCTTATGACAAAATGAGAGAGAGGGGATCATGAAAAGTAAGATGGATAATTTTGATCACATGAAATCAAAATTTTTACACATAAAAACCAATGAAGCTAAAAATAGAAAAAAAAGCAAAAAACTGAAAAAAATTCATGAGTTTCTCTGATTAAAGTCTCATTTTTCAAATTTATATGGAACTGAATCGAATTCATAAGAGTCATTTCCCAAGTGATAAATGGTCAAGAGATACAAAGGTTTTTAGACAAATCAAAATTATCAGTATCACATAACAAAATGTTCATAATCACTATTGATTAGAGAAACAAATTAAAACAACTCTCAGGTTCCATCTCATACCTATAAGTTTAACTAATATGACAGAAAAAGCAAATGATAAATGCTAGAACATATGGGTAAACATAGGAACAGTGATGCACTGTCAGCAGAGTTGTTATGGTAAGAGAATAATATTTTGCTATAAAATGATGATCAGGATGGTTTCAGAAAAACCTGGAAAGGCATTTTAACTAATGGAAAATCAGTGAGAACAAGGAAGTCATTGTATACAGTAATAACAATATTGTAATGATGATCAATTGTAAATGATAGCAATGATCCAAGACAATTCCAAAGGACTCATTATGAAAAATGATCTCCATCTCCAAAAAAAAATTGATGAACTCAGTGAAGATCAAAGCATACTACTTTCACTTTTTTCTTAATTTTTTGATATCTAGCTAAAAATGCAGAATTATCTAGTATATGACTACACATGTATAAGTGATATCACATTGCTCACTTTCTCAGTGTGTTGGGGAGGGACTCTAGGGAAAGAAAGAATGTGGAAATTAAAATTTTAGAAAAGGAATGTTAAAATAATTACATTATATATTTAAAAATTAAAGAAAATGAGAATGGTAAATGTAGTATGTTTGAATGAATACTTTTTCATAATAAAAAGGAATGTCATATTTTGAGAGAAGTAAAAGTATCTTAGGCTAGTGTATGCAAATACAGAAACTTTTCTGACTTTTATCTAAACATATTTTTCCTTTCTATTTCATCTCTTACACAGATGTTTATGGCTGCCCTTGCATTCAGCTTTATTTTGAAAGTATTAGCAACGATTTTCATGAAAAGTTCTATCACTCAGATAGAAAGAAGATTTGGCCTAACAACATCTAAAGCTGGGTTAATTGATGGAAGTTTTGAAATAGGTAATTTTTATTTAATTAAAATTAGTAAGTGATATTAGTGCTCAAAAAGAGAAAGAGCTTTGTATGTCTGTACTTCAACAATTTATTTATTTTCTTATTTTAAATTGCTTTCTTGACACTTTTTTTTCTTTCTCTCTCTCTTGGTTGCCATCCTTTCTTCTATTCTTTCTATAGCTTGCTATATGTGAAGAAACAACAATGGCCTCTTAATCAGATTAAATTGAAATATCTCAGAAAGTCTAATTTTTACTCTGCAGATATTTTCTAAACATTAAATAGACTCACAGCAACAAATCATCCCATTTTGGCATAAAAAACAACCCTGCATCATCCTCTGTCTTTGGTGCCTCTTATCCTGGATGTTATCTCATCACAATTTGACCAGGTGATGGTCAAACTATGGATAGTCTTTAGATGTGATCTAGATTTTGTCTTTGAATTTCTTGCTAACTTTAATAAGGTGGACTATTTGCCCACCTTAAATAAAATATATCTTGTTTTCTCATCTTTTTCATGAAATTTTATTGATGTTCTTTTCTTCATATTCTCTAAACACTACTGAAACTTTAATACTCCACTTAAGTTTTACCTCTTCCATGAATCTTTTCTTTGATTGTTCTTTTCCTTATTCAAACTCTTCTTATGCAACCTTATTTTTACTTAGTCTGTATAAAATAATTATATATTTGTTATGTTTCATCCCTGTAAGTTTTGTGTCTTTAGATCAGAAGATACTTGAAGACAGAAATAATAGTTAAAGTATTTTATGTTTCATTTATTCTCCTTTAGGGCCTACCAAAGTTATACTTCTACATTTCTATGTATTCAGGTCATGCTGTACTTTGTGAATTGTGTTATATTGAAATACAATTGTCTTTCTTCCAGGGAATTCACTGTTGATTACATTGATAAGTCATTATGGAGCCAAATCTCACATACCAAGAGTAATTGGAACTGGATGTATCGTTATGGGAATTGGAAGTATTTTAATTGCAATACCTCATTTTTTCATGGGATAGTAAGTATTAAGCAAATTTAATAATAATTGCTTGCTAATACAGGTTTAGTATTCTAAAATTTTTAGACTTACTGAAAAGGATTTTCTATTTCAGAATACTCAGACTTAGCCTTGCCTTTTCCAGACAAATGACCATAGACAATGCTACAAATCATTCCAAAGATTGAAGGTGCCTAATTTACAAATTGTCTCATATATTAACTAAAATTCACATTCTCATAATGTGCAGAATTGGGGAAGTTATCTAGGAACTGCTGTCAGAGTCCTTTGGTCCTATTCTACATATAAATCTTAGACAAGTTTCATATCTCTACAGTAAAGGCCAGCAGATCACAACATATTGCTAAAATTTTTGAGATGATATGGACATATTAATTTTAAAGATTTACTGACAACTTTGAAATGATTTGGATGTGATAATGAACTAACAACAAAGTGGTATAAAAAGTATTTAATCTGCTCCTCCACAAAAAAAAATAATTTATAAGCACTCTTCCATCTCCAACAGGTCTAGTCTGCCTAGTGCTCCCAACATCAATAAATCCACAGCTTTGTAATTGACACTTCTGCCTTTCCCTCTCACCATCCTCTTACTTTCTTTCTTTACCACTCCATCTTCTGTCCCAACACCATCTACCTTTATACTCCTTTAGTTGCTTGTCTCTGTACTTTCTGTGTTATTTGTCCTTACAACTTTTATGGTCATTAAAATGTGATTGTAGCTCCATTTCATACTGGCAGGCATGGTCTAATGGACATTTTGAGTTTGAGATACCTGGGGATAGTTTGAAATGTCCAATAAGTAGCTGACAATGGAGAAAGAATGGTATACAAATCAGTGAGTCATCAATATGAAGATAATCAAACCTATCAAAGGGACATTGACACTCTTATCTATAGCAAATTTTAGAGATTATCACACCTCTCTGAAGGTTACTTCATCTAGTAATGAACTAATCTCATATTATAACCTAAAATAATCAAAGAGTAAGTACTAGGATTTCCTTACAAATTACCAAAATATCTCTGTGACCATGATATTTACTAAATAAAGTGAAGAAATTGGACACTAAATAATAAAACCCCAAAGAATGAATGGTTCAAAGAAAAAATCATAAGCAGATTTAATAATTCCAATAAGGAGAATAACAACGAGGGGGAAAAACCTTCAAATTTTGTAGGATGCAGTGAAAGCAGCACTAAGGAGAAAATTTGTTTCTCCAAACACATGTATTGGGCATGCAACTAAAAAATACCTAGAAAAAGAATACATTAAAAATCCCTTTTAAAAATAAAAATGGGAATCCTGGAAACAAAATGATTAATAAAATTGAAAATAAAAAAAATGAATTAACACTTAAAACTAGGAGCTAGTTTTATTTTTAGAAAACAATCAAAATGGATAAATTATTGGTTAATTTAGTTTTTAAAAAGAATAAAGCAAATTACTAGTATAAAAATGAAAAAGGGTAATGCAAAATTAGTGAATATGAAATTAAAACAATCAATTGGAGTTATTTTGGCCAATTGTATGTAAGCAAAAATGACAATGTAAGTAAAACAGATTAATATTTACAAAATATAGATTGCTCACTTTAATAGACTACTTAAATAGCTCAGACTTAGAAAAAAGAAATGGAAAAAAGTGAACTCCCTAAGAAAAAAATCTACAAGACCAGATGGATTTAGAAGTATATTCTACTGAATATTTAGGGAACAATTAATCAAAATACTAGATAAACAGTTTGAAAAATAGGCAAAATGGAAATCTTACCAGCTTTTTTGTGTGTGTGATGCAAATAAGTTCACAATACCTAAACCAGAGAGAGCAAAAACAAAGAAACTGTAGATCAATTTCCCTAAGGAATATTAACATAAAATTTTAAAATAAATGCTGTCAAGATTACAACAATACATGGAAAGAGTATGCATTGTGACCCAATAGGATCTATACCAAGAATGCAGGCCAATTCAGTATTAGAAAACTTAGAAGCTTTAATTGACTTTATTAGTAACAAAAATAAGATATTATATTATATCAAGAGGCAGAAAAAATTTTTAATAAAATATAACACCCTCTCCTATTACAAGTATTAGAAATCAAGAGAATAAACAAAGCCTTTCTTAAAATGATGTGTTGTCTGTCTAAAACCAAAATCAATCTTTATATGCAACAGGGTTAAATTTAAAGTTCTTTTAATAAGATTCAGAGGTGAAGAAAGGATGCCCATCATTATGACTATTATTCAATATCATACTAGAAATGCTAGTTGTAACATTAACAAGAAAAGAAAATTAAAGGAATAATATAGGCAATGAGAAAACAAAGTTATCACTTTTTGAAGATTATGTACTTAAAGAACCTTAGAGAAGCAACTAAAATACTAACTGAAAAAATCATCAACGTTAGCAAAACTGCAGGATATAAAATAAACCCATCTAAATCATCAGGTATTTTCATATACTAAAAACAAAACCTAGCAGCAAAAGATAGAGAAATTTTTACATTTAAAGTAACTATGGGCAATATAAAATAAGTCTACCTTGTTGTAGGCAAATTTATAAATTAAGATTTTAGACATTTAGTGTAAGATAGCAGCCAGGCTTGTCAGGTAAGGTTGGAAAGTTTGAATCATGGAATAGTGAGAAGGAAGTCTTTCCTGTGTGGTACTGAGGCAGTTAGATGCTGGTTTTAACTCTCTCTAGTGGAAAGCCCAGGAAAGTAGATTTGTCTCTTACAAGAAAGATCTATCTTGTGGAAGTTCAGGTTTGAGCAGTGAATTTGGCTCTGGATGGTGGACATCCAGACTGGTTCAGCTCCCGGTTTTCATGTCTGTGGATTTTACTTGCTGTAGACCTGTGTTTCTGAAAAACCTTAGATCATTGCTGGAGCTGAGGAGGACCCAGTTGTGAGACATCCATTTTCCCTTCTAGCCGTCAAAGCTGGACCTGACAGCCTGTGTTAGCACAGAGTAGAGTTTGACCCACCTTTCCAGTTCCTTTAGTCTGTCCTTAGATACCTACTTTTTAATGTGACCTTTCCCTATATCTCCAACCCTAAAACTCATTATTAAAATGGTTTTGTTTACTTCCTGTGTCTTCCTCTACCCCAAAGAAAGAGCCCACTATTAGGTATCTTCCAAAACCTGAGTTTCCCTGGCTAGGCTAGTGACCAATAAACTGTCAACTGTTATTGCCAACCTGAGTGTGTACTTTGCCCATTACCCATTTCCCACATCCTTTATGAAGGTTATCTTGTGTGTCCTATTACTACTGGCTTTTTGGGAGCAGTCCCTTTTGTATTTAACACACTTGTGTGTACTTGTTATTCCCATTTACCTATTTCAACCTGGGAAAATTAATCCAGAATTATATGAACACAATTACAAAATATTATTCACAGAAATATTCATCTAAATAATTGGAGAAAATATTAATTTCTCACTGGCAGGCTGAGCCAGTATGATAAAATGACAATTAAATGTAATTTAAATTATTTATTCAACGTCATTTCATTCAAACTACAAAATAAGCAATTTAAAGAGGTGTGTGTGGGGGGAAACAACAAAATTATACTAGAAAAACAAAAGGTAAAAAATATCAAGGGAATCAATGAAAAGGAAATGTGAAAGAAGGTGGCTTAGCAGTACTGAATTTCAAACTGTATCACAAAGGAGTAATTATCAGCTAGGAAATGGAAGGATAGCCCAGTTGAATAGACTAGATCACAATACATTGTAGTAAAAAAAAACCATAGTAATCTAGGGTTCAATAAACCCCCAAGTCCAAGTTTTCTAAGAATTCACCATTTGGCAAAAATAACTGGGAAAACTAGAAAACAATTTGGGTAGAAACCAGACATAGACAAAATCTCATAGCACATTTGAAAATAAAGTAAAAATAGATGAATGATTTAGACATAAAGAATGATATTATACCTATGTTAACATAGCAAGGAAAATGTATCTGTCATCTCTATGGATCAGAGAATATTTTATGATTTGAAAAGGCAGTAAAATATGAATTTTCATTACATAAAAAAGCTTTTAGACTAAATAACTTATGTGACAAAAATTAAAAGAAAAACAGGAATGTGGACAAAAATTTACAACAAATTTCTCTGATAAAGACATCATTTCTTAAATACATAGGGAACTCTGACAATGTTATGAAAGTAAGAGCTGTTCCTCATTTGATAAATGGTCAAAGGATATGAGCAGGCAATTTATAGAAAAAGAAATCAAAGCTTTCAATATTCACATGAAAAATTGTGTTAAATTAGTGCAAATTAAGAAGGGAAGATAACAACTCTGACATTTCACTTAATATATTTTAGATTGGTTAAAATAACAGAAAAGGAAAAAGACAAATGCAGCAGAGGATTTGGAAAAAATGAGACCTGTTCACTTTTGGGAGAGTTTTAAACTAGTTTGATCAATCTGGAAAGCAAAATGATATTATACACAAAGGGGTACAAAGCTGTGCTTACTTTGGCCAAGGAACACCATTGCTAGTTCTCTATACCAAAGAGATCAAAGAAAGAGGGAAATTACTTGTTTGTAGAAAAATACTGATAACAGCTCTTTTTGTTATTACAAAGAATTTTAAATTGAGGGGATACCTATCTATTATATAATGGATGAGCCAGCTGTGATATAGGATTGTAATGGAATACTGTTATGCCATGAGAAAATATGAGCACATTGATTTTAGAAAGACCTGAAAAGACTGATATGATCTATTAAAAGGAAAAAGAACTGGGCAAAGATCTGAGCAAAACTGCCTTTGTTGTGAGAGCTGTAGATCAAAAATCTGGGATTTAATGAACTCCTTTATGGTCTGTGACCTGAATTCTAGAGGCCACAAATATGTATAACATAAGCACAGGTAGTGATGATTTGAGCAGGTTTAAAGCCAACCCTTCTCAGTTAAAGGAGCCACTGTGGGGACTTCCCCTTTTGAATACCAGATGGTCACTAATCCTTTGCATGAGCTCTCTATACCTTCCTTGCCCTGTGACACATTCGGAAAGTTCAGGGTCAAAAGTGCACAGAAAATTAAAATAAATCACCTCAATTAGCAAAATATGGATCCTAAAAATCAAAACTAAGATGAATTATGCAGCATAAATAAAATACAATTTGACCACTATTTTGCTCAACTATATGCTAATAAAATTGACAGTCTGAATGAAATAGATGAATATTTACAGAAATACTAAGATTTCCACATTAATAATGTGAAAAGGGAAATATAATACTTAAATAATCATATCTTAGAAAAAAGAAATTGAACAAGACAAATGAACTCTCAAAGGAGAAAAAAACTCAAGACTAAATGAATTTACATGTGAATTCTACTAAACATTTAAGGAGCATTTAATTCCAGTGTTATATAAACTGTTTGAAGAGGGACAAAGAAGTGATCATTTTACCCTTTGGATAGAAGAGTTTAAGTAAAATGATGCCCAAAGAGAGATTGAAAAAGTTTAGTGATAAATGAGAGCAAAGGGAATGAAGACATTGAATACAGACAATTTATTCTAGGATTTAATTGAGAAAAGGAAGAGAAATAGGAGTAAGGCTCGAAGGGATGTTGGGATTTTTTTGTATATGTATTTATTTTAAAATGAGTGAGATATGGGTATGTTTGAAGATAATGTAAAAGAATCTAGGAGAGGGGCAAAGTGAATATTGGCTAAAGCAGGGATGATTGACATACTATAAGTTTAGTATCATTCTTTATGTTCTATAATATGTGATAGTGCTTAAACAAAATATAGTCACCTTATTCATATAGAAAAATATATACATGTACATATGTTTACAATATATATGTCTTATTTTCAGTGAAATTTTTGTTCAAAATTTATATTACATTCAAAAGAATGGATGAGGATAAGTTGGGTAGGTAGTAAGTGCTCTGCTTAACATAAAAGATAATAAAAGGAAGACAAGCAATTTAATCTTGTTCGGGAGACAAAACCCTATCCATCGTTGATGTAACTAAGAACTAAATGATATCAGATGTTCTAGAATCATACATACAAACCATAAAAATTGGCTAGAGACATGTGTATGCCTCTACTTCTTTGCTATTTCACCTCCTCCTTTAGGTCTGATTTGGGGAATCAAAGTCAAATATGAATGGTAGATGAGAAGAATTGGTAAGTTTTGTAAGAGAGATATTTTTATACATATATTTAAATATATACAGTTTCAAGCTGCTATTGTCTCACTTCCCCATTCCTCAATTATTTTGCATATATTTTGTATATATTTATGTAATAATAATAACAATAACATAGTGCTTATTATGTGCCAGGCACTATACTAAATCCTTCATATTTATTATTTCAATTGGTTCTCATAATTCTGGTAGGGAGATGCTATTATTATCCCCATCTTATAGATAAGGAAACTGAGGCAAACAGATGTTAAATGATTTGCCCTGGGTCACACAGCTAATAAATTAGACTGAATTTGAACTCAGATCTTTCTGACTCCAGATTCAATAGAGTATGCACTGTTCAACCTGGCTGGCCCATCATGTATAGATGTTGCCTCTACTAAAAGAATATTAGACTCTTAGACAGGGATAATTTTCTCATCCCTTTAACTGCATTTTATGGCTCCTTTGGCTTTACCTGTCGGTATTACTTAGAAAAGACCATATTGAATTCCAGGCTAAAAGGGCCACAGAGTAGAAGCAAGGGGCTTTCTCTCTTCACTACATACCAATATAAAATATCTGAAAAGGACAAAAATCAAAATCAGATGAGTAAAGGGGCTCTTACATATAGTGCAGCCTTGAAGGTAGGCAAGGTTTGGGCATTTCCATGCTATAAGGGGGTAAAATTACTCCTACTAAAGTGTGAGCAAATCACCCTTTCCCCCACTCCCCCAAGGGCAGGACTAGGAGAGGAAATCAAAATGATGGGGAACACACAGGTGGTAACCATAACTCTGAATGTGAATGGGATGGACCCACCCATAAAATGGAAGCAAATAGCAGAGTGGATTAGAAACCCAAATCCTACCATATGTTAACTACAAGAAACATACATGAGGTAGGTGGACACACACAGGGTAAAGGTAAGAGGCTGGAGCAAAATCTATTGGGCATCAACTGAGAAAAAGAAGTCAGGAGTCAGAATCATGATATCTGAAAAAAACAAAGTAAAAATAGATCTGATTAAAAGAGACAGGGAAGGTAATTGCAACCTGATAAAAAGCAGTATAGACAATGAGGAAAAAGCAGTATTCAACAGGTATGCACAAAATGGCATAGCATCCAAAATTTTAAAGAAGAAATTACTGGAGCTTAAGGAAGAATAGTGAAACTATACTAGTGGAAGACCTGAACCTTTCTCTATCAGATCTAGATAAATCAAACCAAAAAATAAATAAGAAAGAGGTAAGAGATATGAATTAAATCCTAGAAAAATTAGAGTTAATAGATATATGGAGAAAAATAAATAGTGACAAAAAGGAATATACCTTCTTTTCAACAGCACATGGTATATTCACAAAGATTAACCATGTACTAGGGCATAAAAACATGGAAAACAAATGCAAAAAAGAAGAAATAATAAATGCAACCTTTTCAGATCATAATGTAATAAAAATAATAATTAATAAGGGTACATGGAGAGGCAAATCAATACTCAATTGGAAATTAAATAATATGATTCTCCAAAATTGGTTGGTTAAATAACAAATCATAGAAACAATTAATAATATCATTAAAAAGAATGAAAATGAAGAGACATCATATCAAAAGCTATGGGATGCAGCCAAAGCAGTACTCAGTGGGAAATTTATATCCCTGGGTGCATATATTAACAAATCAGACAGGAAAGAAATAAATGAATTGGGTATGCAAATTAAAAAACAAAAAAGAGAACAATTTAAAAATCCCAAGATAAAAACTAAATTAAAAATCCTAAAAATTAAAGGAGAAATTAATAAAATTGAAAGTGAAAGAACTATTAAATTAATAAATAAGACTAGAAGCTGGTACTTTAAAAAACAAATAAAATAGTTAAAGGACTGGTTAATCTAATGAAAAAAGGAAAGAAGAAAACCAAATTAATAGTATCAAAGATGAAAAGGGAGATCTCACCTCTAATGAAAAGGAAATTAAGGTAATTATTAAGAAATATTTTGCCCAGTTATATGGCAATAAATATGGCAATCTAGATCATATGGATGATTTTTTACAAAAATATTAATTGCCTAGAATAACAGAAGAAGAACTAGAATGTTTAAATAATCCCATATCAGATGAAGAAATTGAACAAGCCATCAAAGAACTCCCTAAGGAAAATTCCCAAGGGCCAGATGGATTCACAAGTGAATTGTATGAAACTTTTAAACAACTAATCCCAATACTATACAAACTATTTGACAAAATAAGCAAAAGAAGAAGTTCTATCAAATTCCCTTTATGACACAAATATGGTACTGATTCCAAAACCAGGAAGATCAAAAACAGAGAAAGAAAACTACAGACAAATCTTAATGACTATAGATGCAAAAATCTTAAATAGATGACTGGCAAAAAGACTCCAGCAAGTGATCATGAGTATTATTCACAGTGATCAGGTGGGATCTATATCAGGAATGCAAGAATGGTTTAATATTAGGAAAACCATCCACATAATTGATTATATCAACAACCAAACCAAAAGAAATCACATAATTATCTCAATATATGCAGAAAAATCCTTTGACAAAATTCAACACTCATTCCCATTTAAAACACTAGAAAGTATAAGAATAGAAGGACCTTTCCTAAAAATAATAAACAGTATATATTTAAAACCATCAGCAAGCATCATCTGCAATGGGGATAAATTAGAAACCTTCCCAATAAAATCAGAAGTGAAACAACATTATCACCTCTATTGTTTAATATTGTACTATAAACACTAGCAGTAGCAATCAGAGAAGAAAAAGAAATTGAAGATATTAAAATAGGCAATGAGGAGATTAAACTATCACTCTTTGCAAATGATATGATGGTCTACTTAAAGAATCTTAAAGAATCAACTAAAAAGCTAGTGGAAATTATAAAAACTTTAACAAAGTTGCGGGATACAAAATAAACCCTCATTAAACTATCAGAATTTCTATATATTTCCAACACATCTCAGCAACAAGAGTTAGAAAGAGAAATTCCATTTAAAATCACCCTAGATAATATAAAATATTTAGGAATCTATTTGCTAAATGTAAGCTTAAAATAATATGCAAAAACTCAAAATATTAAATTTTATAAGATTTATTAATAATCACTAGAAGTAAAGGAACAAAAAGGTAATTATTTAACAAAATAAGATGATGTGCCCAAGCTAATCTCCCTGCTCAAAAATTCCCCCTGCCAATATCTGACAGGATGGAAAAAGAGGAAGGGAGTTGGAAAAAGGGAGAATTTATATCCTGCCTATGTCAGTACATAGGGATAGGAAGAAAGTGGGGTGCTAGGAAGTGGAGTTAAAGGGTACATGATTTCTAATTACAGACAAGACAGACACAGGAACTACATGAACACAACTATAAAACTCTTTCCACACAATTAAAACTAGACCTAAACAATTGGAAAAACATTAATTGCTCATGGGTAGGATGAGCTATTATAATAAAAATGACAATCCTACCCAAATTAATGTATTTATTCAGTGCCATACCTAGAATTATAACAAAGTTCATTTGGAAGAACAAAAGATCAAGAATATAAAGGAAAATAATGGAAAAAAAAGTGAAGAATGGTGGTCTAGCAGTATCAGATCTTAAACTACCCTATAAAGGGTCATCAAAACAATATGGTACTGGCTAAAAGAGGCAGAAGAGAGGAATAGTGGAATAGACTTGGCATAAATAACCTCAGCAAGATAGTGTACATTAAACCCAAATATCCCTGCTTTGGGGACAAAAATCCACTATTTGACAAAAACTGCTTGGAAAATTATAAAACAGTATGGGAGAGATTAGGTTTAGATCAATATCTCACAGCCTACACCAAGATAAATTCGGAATGGGTGAATGACTTAAATATAAAGAAGGAAACTATAAATAAATTAGGTGAACATAGAATCATTTACCTGTCAGATCTATGGGAAAGAAAAGATTTTAAGACCAAGCAGATAGAGAATATTATAAAATGTAAAATTAATAATTTTGATTACATTAAATTAAAAATGTTTTGTACAAACGAAACCAATGCAACCATAATTAGAAGGGAAGCAGTAAATTGAGAAAAAATATAACAAAAACCTCTCACAAAGGTCTAATAACTCAAATTTATAAGGAGGTAAATCAATTGTAGAAAAAATTAAGCCATTCCCCAATTGATAAATGGGCAAGGGACATGAATAGGAAATTTTCAGATAAAGAAATCAAAACTATCAATAAACTCATGAAAAAGTGTTCTAAATCTCTTATAATCAGAGTAATGAAAATCAAAACACCTCTTAAGTACCACCTCACACCTAGAAGATTGGCTAATATGACAGCAAAGGAAAGAAATAAACGTTGGAGGGGATGTGGCAAAACTGGAATATGAATGCATTGCTGGTGGAGTTGTGAATTGATTCAACCCTTCTGGAAGGCAATTTGGAACTATGCTCAAAGGGCTTCAAAAGACTGTCTGCCCTTTGATCCATTCATACCACTGCTGGGTCTATACCCAAAGACATAATAAGGAAAAAGACTTGTACTAAAATATTTATAGCTGCACTCTTTGTGGTGGCAAAACATTGGAAAATGAGAGGATGCCCTTTGATTGGGTAATGGCTGAACAAACTGTGGTATCTGTTGAAAATGGAATAGTATTGTGCTAAAAGGAATAATGAACTGGAGGAATTCCATGTGAACTGGAACAACTTCTAGGAATTGATTCAGAGTGAAAGGATCAGAACCAGGAGAATCTTATACACAGAGATGGATACAGTGTGGCACAATCAAATATAATAAACTTCTCTACTACCAGCAATGCAATGATCCAGGACAATTCTGAGGGACTTATGAGAAAGAACGCTATCAACATTCAGAGAAAGAACTATGGAAATAGAAACAGAAGATAAACAACTGCTTGATCACATGATTCAATGGGGATATGATTGGGGATGTAGACTCTAAAGGATCTGCCCAGTGCAAATATTAATAATATGGAAATAGGTCTTGATCAATGACATATGTAATATCCAGTGGAATTGCTTGTTGGATATGGGAGGGATGTGGGAGAGGGAGAAGGAAAGAACATGATTCATGTAACCATGAAAAAAATACTCCAAACTAATTAATTAAATAAATAAAATTATAAAAAATTTTAAAAAGGCAAAGACCATATTGTTATTCTTGAAAGGGATTCTCTGTCCAACATTACCCACTAACTCTACAAAGAAATGAATAAGAAATCAGAGTTAAATCCAATTGATAAATTAATGTATTGGGAAGAAAATAGTGCAATATGAAATTGATATGCAATAGGACAGTACATAAATTTATTATTACCTCATTTTATTAATAATTTTAATATTCCAAATATGTTATCCTAGTTATAGGTATGATACATCATTAAATGTCAAGACACTTAACTCAACAGTAAGCTACATTCCTTGCAAAACTGATCAATATTCAGCTGGAAATATGACATCACAAATAATATTAGAATCAGGTAAGTATCAGTGTTCATATATTGAGAATTATTTTTTAATGTAAAAAACTTGTTTAAGAAAATGGTTTCATAATAGAAGAATTTTATTTCTTCCAAGGTAAAAGGATTAATGAACTGGAAAACAAATTTGTTGGATACCACTAAAAAAGGTCAAATTAAAGAGATAATAAATATTATATATTTGAGTAAAACAATGTCATAGCTTCATAATTAAGTAAATTCTACCAAAAAACACAAACTTTTTGTTTTCAAAGGTTGCAAAAATGAATCTAGTTCACCAATGTGGATTTATGTAATGATGGGGAACATCCTACGTGGTATTGGGGAAACTCCACTTCAACCCCTGGGAATAACATATATTGATAATTTTGCTAATGAAGGACATGCTTCTTTTTACATAGGTAATGTACCTTTGTGATCCTCAGGCACTTTTTTTTAATTTAACCCATTGTTTTTTTCCAGGAACAAATAATAAAATTGTCCTATCAGAAACCTTTACTGTGATTAGTTCACCTCAGTTTTAAAAATATCATTTATTTATTTTAACTTCTTTTATTCAATTTTGAGGTCAAATTTTCACCCTCCCTTTTGTCCCACCCCTACCCACTGAGAAGACATGCAATATCATATCAGTTATAAATGTGGAAGCATTCAGAACATTGTCATATTAGCCATATCACAAAAAAAGCAAGAAAAATAGTGAGAAAACTATACTTTGGTTTACACTCAGAGTCCAGAAATTCTTTCTTTGGAGGTGGAAAGCATTTTTCATCATAACTCCTTTGGAATTTTCTTGGATCATTGTATTGATCAGAGTAGATACACCTTTCATAGTTAATCATCCTTACAATATTGCTGTTACTGCATATAATGATCTAATTTTGCTAACTTCATTTGATGTCAGTTCATATAGGTATTCTGATATTTTTCTTTTCCCCCTGAAACCAATTCCTTCATCATTTCTCAGAGCACAATAATAGTCCATCTCAATTACCTGCCACAACTTTTTCAGCCATTTCCTGATTGGTGGTCATCCCATCAATTTTCAATTCTTTGCCACTAGAAAATAAGTTGCAATAAATATTTTTGTACACAAAGGTCCTTTTCCTTTTTCTTTGATCTCTTTGAAGTATAGACTTAGTAATGGTATTTCTGGGTGCATTCATAAGGGGAATACTTATGTTTGCAACTCCTGAATTTAGATTTACATTACACAGTATAATAAATACACTTACACTGAGCTAGGAGAATTAGTAGATTTGTTAAGAGAAATACAAGATGAGTGATAGAAATATAGAGATACATAAGAATCCAACAATCCAATACATCACCAAATCAAGAAGAACCTAAATCTGGTTTGTCTAGCTGGGGAGTCCCTTCACTTCAGCTCCAGATGTCTGTTTTGGTCCTGAGTAGAGCATCCTCTCCACAACCATAGTTCCAAATTATTCTTCTTTTCCATCATCTATTCTGGCATTTGTATTTCTGATAGTTTAGAGGTGGTTTCCCAGAATAGATTTAATTTATATTTCTTTAATATCTAATCATTATGAACATTTTTCTTGTGATTATAGTTTTTTCTTCTAAAAATAACTCTTCATATCTCTTGACAACTTATCAATTAGGGAATAGCTCTTACTTTTATAAATTTTACTGTTTCCTCTATATTTCATAAAAGATATTTGTCAGAGAAATTGTAATTTTTATATTGCTTCATTGTCTACAGTTGTTATTCATTTAGTCATATCTGATTCCTTATCACACCACTTGGGGTTTTCTTAGCAAACAGTGGTTCGTTATTTCCTTTTCCATTTCCTTTTACAGATGAAATGCAAGGGGTTAACTTACTTGATCAGAATCACACAGTTTGTAAGTGTCTGAAGCCAGAACTGAACTCAGGAAGTTGAATCTTCCTTGCTTCAGGTCTGACATTCTATCAGTATTCCACCTAGCTGCCCACAGTTATCTATGGTACTCTTTATCAAAATGTAGGTTCCCTGATTTTCTCTTTTAATTAGGTTTGATTTTGCTTTTGCTTTGTGTAAGATTGTGATTGCTATGACTGCCTTTTTTTACTTCAGTTGAAGTATAATAGGTGTGCTTTTATCTCCTTATTTTAACTCCTGTGGGTCTTTCTGCTTCAGTTATATTTCTTGAATTCAAAATATTGTTGGAATAAACTTTGTAATCCATTCTGCTGTTTTCATTTCATTAGTGAGCTCACAATTATGATTACTACCTGTGCATTTCCCTCCATACTATTTTCTGCTATTTTACTTTCTCTCTTTTGTTATCCTATCCCTCCTCTAAAGTCTGTTTTGCTTTTGACCACTATCTTCCTTAATTTTTCCTCATTTTTATCATTTCTGCTCTTTCATCTCCTTGCCTTCATATTTACTAGTTGGATAAGAGATTTCTATAAAGAACTGAGTGTGTGTGTAGACAGATAGATAGAAAGATAGAAAAATAGATAGATAGATAGATAGAAAGACAGACAGGCAGACAGACAGACAGACAGACAGACAGACAGACAGACAGACAGACAGACAGATAGATAGATAGATAGAGCTATATTTTTCTTCCTTCTTTCAACCATTTCCAGTAAGAGTGAGGTTCAAAAATAGCCTGTCATTAAACCTCCATTTTCATTCTGGAAGCTGTTCATTGTGCATCTTTTATATGAGATAACATTCCTCAGTGTACCTTCTTCCCTCTTCCAGTGTATCCCCTCTTTCTCACCCCTTCTTTTTTTTTTAGATCATCCCAATATAAATGATTCACAACAATACTCTCTGGCTATGTAGAGTGCTTCTAATTGCAATATAGAGAATTTAACGCCTATACAATCCATAGAAATCAATTGTTTTATCTTCACATATAGGAATATTAAAATTTAACTGTATTGAGTCTCATGTTGTCTTTTTCATGTTTTACTTTTTATACTTCTCCTGAGTCTTGTGATTTAATATCAAATTTTCTATTCAGTTCTGCTCTTTTTTTTTAATCAAGAATGCCTTGGAATGTTCTGTTCATTAAATATATATTTTCCTCCTAAAAAATTATACTCAGTTTTGTTGGGTATACTATTCTCAGCTCTAATCTTAGTTCCTTTGCTTTCCAGAATATATTATTAGCCCTACACTTCTCTATGGTAAAAGTTGCTAAATCTTGCATGATTCTGCTTGTGCATCAATGATATCTGAGTTGCTTCTGTCTGGCTGCTTGTAATAATTTCTCCTTAACCTGAATACTTTGAAATTTGGCTTTAATATTTCTGGGAATTCCATTCTGGGAATTCTTTTAGAAGGTGGTCAGTAGATTCTTTCAATTTCTATATTCCCCTCTAGAGCTATTTTCCTGGATTATTTCTTAAAGTATAATGTCTAAGCTATTTTTTTGATCATGATATTTAGGTAGTTTAATAATTCTTAAATTATCTTTCCTCAACTTATTTTCTAGGGTAGTTGTTTTTCTAATGAGATATTTACTTTTTTTGTCATTCTTTTGACATTGTTTTACTATTTATTTTTTAATGTCTCATGGCATAATTAGTTTCCCATTGTTCAATACTAATTTTAAAATATTTATTTTCTTCAGTGAACTTTTGTAACTCTTCTTGCATTTGACCCATTTTTTAAAAGTTCTTTTCCTTAGGGATTTTTTCTGCCTTTTATCATTAAAATGATTTTATATTTTAAGATATTCCTTTCTTATGGCTCTTTTAAACCAAGCCATTAATTCTCTTTTCATAATTTTATTGCATCACTTTTATTTCCTCTCTCAATTTTCCTCAGTCATTCATATATTCCTTTAAATCTGCTAGGAATTCTTGTCAGACAAATGCTATTTCTCTAGAAACTTCAATTGTAGGAATTTTCTCATTGAATCTTCTGAGTTGTTTTTTTATTTCCTGAAATTGTGGTAGCCTTTTATGGTCAAGGTCTTTTTTGTTGTTAACTTGCTCATTTTTGCAATCTATATCTTGACCTTGAACTTTATGTCAAAGTTAGACTCTGTTTATCTTGGTGTTGAGAGACACCATTCCAAGTTCCTTGGCTTTTTCATGTTGCTGTTTCCAGAGCTAGGCTTGGGAGAATGCAAGTTTTGGGTGCATCAAATGTGGTATGATCTGGAGAGAGGAGAGATCACTGCTTTACTGGTCTGTACTCTGTCTTTATTCAACAATGGCCCTGATTCCCTAAAACCTCAAATTCCAAAGTTCTCTTATGCCTGGAAATGTGATTAGGTCTCCTATTTTCCTTCAGCAACAAGTCCTACCTATCCTCTCTGACCAGGGTCCTTAATTCCTTGCAGCCAACCATAAGCACTCCTCTCTGCCCAGGAACTGAAACCCACAATTGCATATAGGCAATAGGGTTGTCAATAAACTCTTATTGTACTCATTACCATGAAAGGGTTTCCTGTAATCTTTTTTTTCTGATCCATTATCCAAACTCTTAGCATCCCTGGGCTGAGAATTCGAAGCTCCTGCAAGCTTTCTCCAAAGCCTGCTGCTAGTGCTGCCATTATGTGCATATTAGGCCAGATTCCACCCCAAAATCACAAACCTCTCCTGCTGACTTACTGAGTTCTCTTAGGCTGGAAAAATATCTCATCTTTATCTTTTGTTCAGTGTAGAACTCCAGTATTTTACTTTTTTCAGGTATTATTTTGAAGTTATTTAGAGGGGAAAGTTGAGAGTTTGGCTTGGTTACTACTTCTAATCTGCCATCTTGGCTTTGCCTCCACCCATCCTCAGTTCACCTTCAAAAAATATAGCTTTCTCTCTTATCCTGATCTGACACCTAGGTACTTAAAGACTTTATTATAAAGCAAGTAAAATGAAAAATGAAAGTTACAGAAATGTTAACTACCAATTTTGGTCCTTTATGCACCATTAGAAAAAGGATTGTTCTTTTGTCATTCCTCATCATCTTCCTCCATGAATAATTGTATTGATTTTTATCTGGGATTCTCAAACACAACCCTATATGGGCTGGATGTTAAATATAGTCCTAGGTGTTTAAGTAATGCAATTTCAATTTGATAAGGCTGCTAACATCTCACTTTGGGTATGAGAACACCAAGAATGAAGGAGTTGATTTTTTAAATTCTGTAACTATAGCCCAGGGAGTTCGAACTTGCTATGGGAAGTTTATTAAATTGGAGCTGAGATATTGTTTGGTAGATTCCCTAATCTTAAGAAAATCTTAATAATATAAATTAAATTTTAAAATGTTCAAGCATATATTTCCCCCCTGAGAAAAAGGTGTCCAACATTTACCAGTACACTCCTTTATTACTCTCAAAACATTTTTTCCACCAAGTAGGAGTCCAGTAGTAGGCTGGAAGAATGAAGTCATCAGACTGGAGGCCTGGTGACTACATAAAACAAAAACAGTGAAAATAATGATAATGATAATAAGCATTTAAATAACTCCTCATGATTTGCAAATTACCTATTTCCTAATGTAAGTCTCACAACACCACTGGCAGCAAACTTCCTGACCATATTTCTAATAGTCATCTA
Organism: Gracilinanus agilis; assembly: GCF_016433145.1. Lineage (NCBI taxonomy): Eukaryota > Metazoa > Chordata > Mammalia > Didelphimorphia > Didelphidae > Gracilinanus > Gracilinanus agilis. The sequence continues at coordinate 187,702,800 of NC_058134.1, read as the reverse complement.
CCAACAACTTCTTTCTTGAGTTGTTGGTGTCAGAGTTGCAGGCATCTCTCCATTAATCTTGATCCTGATTAGAGTAAATCCCATAACTAATTTGTCAACAGGTGCCTCTACCCAAAGAGAACAAATTACCTTTAATATTTACTTTTGTAAATAAGCACTTAAATTCTTCAGTATTTAAAACTTACTTTGCAGATGACATGCTGGTATACCTAGAGAATCCAAGAATATCAACATAAAAGTAGTATTTGATAGTAGAAACAATCAATAATTTTAGCAAAGTTGCAGGGTACAAAATAAACCCGCATAAACCATCAGGGTTCTTATGTGTTTTCAACAGAAGCCTAAACCAAGAATAACAAAGAGAAACTCCACTTAAAATCACTCTAGACAAGATAAAATACCTGAAATCTATTTACCAATACAAATTCAGGAATTATACTAACATAACTACAAAACAATCATCACACAAATAAAACTAGATATAAACAATTGGAAAAACATCAATTGCTCATGGGTAGAATGAGCTAATATAATAAAAATGTCAATCTTTTTTTTTAAGAGCTTGACATTAAACATTTATTTATTTAACATTTAATTATATTTATTTTTTAGAAAAGTTAACATGGTTACATGATTCATGCTCTTACTTTTCCCTTCACCCCCCTCCAGGCAATTTCTCCCCCCCCCCCACTCCGAATAGCTGAAGCGCATTTCCACTGGTTTTAACATGTGCCATTGATGAAGACCTATTTCCATATTATTGATAGTTGCACTGGGGTGGTCCTTAGAGTCTACATCCCCAATCATGTCTGCCTCAACCCATGCGTTCAAGCAGTTGCTTTTCTTCTGTGTTTCCACTCCTGCAGTTCTTCCTCTGAATGTGGGTAGCTTTCTTTTCCATAAATCCCTCAGAATTGTCCTGGGTCATTGAATTGCTGCCAGTACAGAAGACCATTACATTCGATTTTTATCACAGTGTATTGGTCTCTGTGTACAATGTTTTCTGGCTCTACTCCTTTCGCTCTGCATCAATTCCTGGAGGTCTGTCCATTTCACATGGAATTCTTCCAGTTTATTATTCCTTTGAGCGCAATAGTATTCCATCACCAGCATATACCACAATTTGTTCAGCCAATTCCCAATTGAAGGACATACCCTCATTTTCCAGTTTTTTGCCACCATGAAAAGCATGACAATAAATATTTTTGTTTGTCTGTTTATCTATGATCTCTTCATGGTAAAAACCCAACAATGGTATGGCTGGATCAAAGGGTAGGCATTCTTTTATAGCCCTTTGAGCATAGTTCCAAATTGCCAGCCAGAATGGTTGGATCAGTTCACAATTCCACCAGCAATGCATTAATGTCCCAATTTTGCCACATCCCCTCCAACATTCATTACTCTTCCCTTCTGTCATTTTAGCCAATCTCCTAGGCATGAGGTGATACCTCAGAGCTGTTTAGATTTACATTTCTCTATTATTAGAGATTTAGAACACTTTCTCATGTGCTTATTGATACTTTTGATTTCTTTATCTGAAAATTGCCTATTCATGTCCCTTGCTCATTTATTATTTGGGGAATAGCTTGATTTTTTTATACAATTGATTTAACTCCTTATATATTTGAGTTATTAGACCCCTGTCAGAGTTTTTTGTTATAAAGATTTTTTCCCAATCTTTTGTTTCCTTTCTAATTTTGGTTGCATTGTTTTTGTTTGTACAAAAGCTTTTTAATTTAATGTAAACAAAACCATTTATTTTACATTTTGTAATTTTCTCTAACTCTTGCTTGGTTTTAAAAATCTTTCCTTTCCCAGAGATCTGACAGGTATACTATTCTGTGTTCACTTAACTTATTTATACTTCCCTTCTTTATAGTCAAGTCATTCACCCATTCTGAATTTATCTTTCTATAGGGTGTGAGATGTTGATCTAAACCTAATCTCTCTCATATTGTTTTCCAAATTTCCCAGCAGTTTGTGTCAAATAGTAGATTTTTGTCCCAAAAGTTGGGCTCTTTGGGTTTATCATACACTTTCTTGCTGATGTCACTTACCCCAAGTCTATTCCACTGATCCTCCCTTCTGTCTCTTAGCCAGTACCATACCATTTTTATAACTGCTGCTTTATAGTATAGCTAGGCCACCTTCCTTCACATTTTTTTCATTATTTCCCTTGATATTCTTGATCTTTTGTTATTCCAAATGAACTTTGTTATAACTTTTTTCTAATTCAGTAAAAAAGTTTTTTTGGTAGTTTGATAGGTATGGCACTAAATAGGTAAATTAATTTGGGTAGAATGGTCATTTTTATTATGTTAGCTTGTCCTACCCATGAGCAGTCAATGTTTTTCCAATTGTTTAGATCTAGTTTTAATTATTTGGAAAGTATTTTGTAGTGGTTTTTTTTTCTTTTTAAACCCTTGTACTTCGGTGTATTGTCTCACAGGTGGAAGATTAGTAAGGGTGGGCAATGGGGGTCAAGTGACTTGCCCAGGGTCACACAGCTGGGAAGTGGCTGAGGCCGGGTTTGAACCTAGGACCTCCTGTCTTTAGGCCTGACTCTCACTCCACTGAGCTACCCAGCTGCCCTATAGTTGTTTTCGTATAATTCCTGTGTTTGTTTTGGTAGATAGATTCCTAAGTATTTTATATTGTCTAAGGTGATTTTAAATGGTGTTTCTCTTTCTACCTCTTGCTGCTCTGATGTGTTGGAAATATATAGAAATGCTGATGATTTATGTGCATTTATTTTGTATCCTGCAACTTTGCTAAAGTTGTTGATTATTTCTACAAGCTTTTTAGTTGATTCTCTAGGATTTTTTAAGTAGACCATCATATCATCTGCAAAGAGTGATAGCTTAGTCTCCTCATTGCCCATTTTGATACCTTCAATTACTTTTTCTTCTCTAATTGCTACTGCTAGTGTTTCTAGTACTATGTTGAATAATAGAGGTGATAATGGCCATCCTTGTTTCAATCCTGATCTTATTGGGAAGGCTTCTAATTCATCCCCATTGCATATGATGCTTGTTGATGGTTTTAGGTATATGCTATTTATTATTTTTAGGAAAGGTCCTTCTATTCCTATACTTTCCATGTTTTTCAATAGGATGGGTGCTGTATTTTGTCAAAGGCTTTTTCAGCATCTATTGAGATAATCATGTGAATTTTGTTAGATTGTTGATATGGTCAATTATGTGGATGGTTTTCCTAATGTTGAACCATCCTTGCATTCCTGGTATAAATCCCACCTGATCATGGTGGATGATCTTCTTAATTACTTGCTGGAGTCTCTTTGCTAATATTCTATTTAAGATTTTTGCATCTATGTTCATTAGGGAGATTGGTCTGTAGTTTTCTTTCTCTGTTTTTGGTCTACCTGGCTTTGGAATCAGTACCATATTTGTGTCATAAAAGGAATTTGGTAGGACTCCTTCTTTGCTTATCATGTCAAATAATTTGTATAGTATTGGGATTAGTTGTTCTTTGAATATTTGATAGAATTCACTTGTGATTCCATCAGTCCCTGACAATTTTTCCTTAGGGAGTTCTTTGATGGCTTGTTCAATTTCTTTTTCCGATATGGGATTATTTAGGTATTCTAATTCTTCTGCTGTTAATCTAGGCAGTTTGTATTTTTGTAAATATTCATCCATATCTCCTAGATTGCTATATTTATTGCCATATAATTGGACAACATAGTTGTTAATGATTGCTCTAATTTCCCCTTCATTAGAGGTGAGGTCTTCCTTTTCATCTTTGATACTGTCAATTTGGTTTTCTTCTTTTCTTCTTTTTTATTAGATTGACCAGTACTTTGTCTATTTTATCTGTTTTTTTTTCAAAATACCAGCTTCTAGTTTTATTTATTAATTCAATAGTTCTTTTACTTTGGTTTTTATTAATTTCTCTCTTCATTTTTAGTATTTCTAATTTAATTTTTATCTGGGGAGTTTTAATTTGCTCGCTTTCTAGTTTTTTAAAGTTGCATGCCCAATTCATTAATTTCTGCCCTCCCTAATTTGTTAATATATGCACTCAAGGATATAAATTTCTCCCTGAGTACTGTCCTGGCTGCATCCCACAGAGTTTAGTAGGATGTCTCATCATTGTCATTCTCTTCAATGAAATTGATAATTGTTTCTATGATTTCTTCTTTGACTAGCTGGTTTTGGAGAATCATATTATTTAATTTCCAATTAGTTTTTGATTTGCCTGTCCAGGTGCCCTTACTAATTATTATTTTATTGCATTATGATCTGAGAAGGTTACATTTATTATTTCTGCTCTTTTGCATTTGTTTGCAATGTTTCTATGCTCTATTACATGGTCAATCTTCATGAATGTACCATGTGCAGCTGAAAAGAAGGTGTATTCCTTTTTGTCCCTACTTGTTTTTCTCCACATATCTATTAAATCTAATTTTTCTAGGACTTCATTCACCTCTATTATCTCTTTCTTATTTATTTTTTGGTTTGATTTATCTAGATCTGAAAGAGGAATATTTAGATCTCCCACTAGTATGGTTTTACTATCTTTTTCCTTCTTGAGCTCTGCTAGTTTTTCCTTTATGAATTTGGATGCTATGCCATTTGCTACATACATATTGAGCACTGTTATTTCCTCATTGTCTATATTGCCTTTTATCAGGATGTAATTACCTTCCCTTTCTTTTTAAATCATATATATTTTACTTTGGCTTTGTCAGAAATCATGATCACCACTCCTGCCTTCTTTTTCTCATTGAAAGCCGAAAAGATTTTGTTCAAGCCCTTAACCTTAAACCTGGGTATGTCTACCCACCTCATATGTGTTTCTTGTAAACAACATATGGTAGGATTTTAGTTTCTAATCCACTCTTCTATTTGCTTCTGTTTTATGGGCGAGTTCATCCCATTTACATTCAAAATTATAATTATCAGTTGTGTATTCACTGATATTTTGGTATTCTCTCTTAGTTCTACCCCTTCTTCTTACACTATTTCCTTTTAAACCAGTGGCTTGCTTTAAGCCATTAATCCTTGTCCCCTCCCTTGATTTACTTCCCTTTCTACCCCCTCCCTCATTATTCCCCTCTTTTTATTTTTAAGGCCTAATGAATTCCCTCCCTCTTCTTCTCCCCTCCCTTTTTTGACCTCCCACTCCCCTGCTCCCCTTGGTTTATCCCTTCTGACTTTCTCAGTAGGGCTAGATAGAGTTTTATATCCCAATGGATATAGCTACTCTTCCCTCTCAGGGTTAATTACATTGAGGGTAAGGTTTAAATATTACCTCTTAATGCTCTCTTCCTCTCCTTCTTATAATAGTATTCATCCCCTCTCCTTCCCATGCCCTCTTTGTGTGTAATAGAATATCCTATTTTTCCTATTCATTCAAGTTTCTCTTGGTGTCCTCTACTAATCACCCCCCTCTTTCCCACACCAATATCATCTTAGACCATTTAGTACTCTAATCTCTCCCTATGAATAATTCTTCTAATTACTATAATAGTGAATACTATTATATTGAATAGAGTTCACTACAGAGAATTATACATAACATTTCTCCATATAGGAATAAAGATAATTAGATCTTATTGAAGCCCTTAAAGAGGCAAATTTTAAAAATAAGAGTTTTCTTTCTTTCCCTTCTGTTTCTTATTTACCTTTTCATGTTTCTCTTGATTTTTGTGATAGAATATCGAACTTTCCATTTAGTCCTGGTCTTTTCTGTGCAAATACTTGGAAATCTTGTTGAATGCCCAAACTTTCCCCTGGAAGTATATAGTCAATTTTGATGGATAGGTAATCCTTGGTTGTAGACCCAGTTCTCTTGCCTTTCTGAATATCATATTCCAAGCCTTGTGATCTTGTAGTGTGGAGGCTGCCAGATCCTGTGTGATCCTTTTTGGTGCTCCTTGATATTTGAATTGTCTCTTTCTGGCTTCTTGTAAAATTTTTTTCTTTTCCTTGGAAGCTCTTGAATTTGGCTATTATATTCCCAGGGTTTGTCTTTTCAGGGTCTAGTGTAGAGGGTGACCTGTGGATCCTTTCAATGTCTATATTGCCCTCTTGTTGTAGAACTTCAGGGCAGTTTTGCTGAATCATTTCTTTTAATATGGAGTCCTAATTCCTATTAATTTCTGGTTTTTCAGGAAGACCAATGATTCTCAAATTGTCTCTTCTAGACCTGTTTTCTTGATCTGTCAATTTCTCATTGCGATATTTCATGTTTCCTTCTATTTTATCAGTCTTTTGATTTTTGTTTTATTTGTTTTTGTTGTCTTGAGAGATCATTAGCTTCTACTTGCCCAATTCTTGTCTTTAGAGACTGGTTTTCTGCTAAAATCTTTTGATTTTCCTTTTTGATTTGGTCTATCTTGTTTTCCAGCTATTTGATTTTGGTCTCCGATTTGCTTGTCAATTCTTTTGATTTGGGTGCATATTTTTCTAATTGCCCAATTCTAGCCTTTAGAGACTGGTTTTCCTTTTCAATCTGGTCATTTCTGGTCTTCAATTTGCTTGCCTCAGTTTCCACTTGTGAAATTCTGCCTTTTAAACTGTTATTTTCTTGCCTGATCTCTTCCATCTTTCTTATAATCTCAGATTTGAACTCTTCAAGACCCTGTCATCAGTTTTCATTTTTTGGGGAAGGTTTGGATATTGTTACTTGTTTGCTCTTCTCTGCTGTTTGCTCTGTTCTCTGGATTTTTTCTGTGCAAAAGTTGTTGAGTGTTAAAGATTTCTTCTTGATCTTTCTCTTCTGGGGTTCCTGTTGATGGCTTGCCATTGTGAGCCATGTGCCCTTTCAGCTTTATCCTCATGCCCAGGGTCTGTTCTGTACTCTTAGTCTCCTGAGGTCTCAGGTCTAGTTGTTCTCAGGGTCAACCCTCCTGGCAGTCCCCTTGCTTGTTCTTCTTCCTGAAGCTCCTTTAACAGTCTCAGGGCACTGCTTCCACAGTCATGCACCCCTCTGCGCTGGGTCCCCACTCAAGGTCTGTGCCTGTGCTCAGGGTCTGTGTTCAAAGTCAGCGCATTCCTTAAAAGCCTCTTGGGGTCTTAAGTTTTTGTGCTCTCAGGAACAGACCCTGGTGAGCTGCCAATGACTTAATGGGTGACCCAAACTTGCTCTAACTCTTTTGCACTGACTTTGGCACTGTAGGTTGTCTTTGGGGGAGAGGGTTGCTCAGTTCGCGTTTTAGTGAGAACTGTTTCACCCCTTTATAGCATGGAATTGCCCTGATTCCATGTACTTTGTACTTTCAATTCTGTACCCTGTTGTGGGGTCCCTTTGTTCATCTTGATTTGTTTTTTATGTCTTCTTAAGGAGTCCTATGTGCGTGGGTTAGGAGAGGTCAATCAGCTGCTTTTTACTCTGCCACCATCTTCACACAGAAGCCAAAATGACAGTCTTATCTAAATTAATTTACTTATTCACTGCTATACCTCTTAAACTATCAAAATACTTTTTTATAGAATCAGTATCTAAAAGTCATGTGGTCAAAGATCATAAGGTAAATATCAGTACCTCATGATTTAAATGTCTTTTCAATATTCTTTTCCCTGCCTTATTATTATCCAATTTTTATATCATTAACCATAGAGTAAATAAAATCAACTAATAAAGTTTATGGTGTAGGATTATATTAGAATATGTAATAGTAATCATTATTTTAAATCCATATTCCATAAATGTATTATTTTATTGAAAAAGAATTCTTTGAAAAACCTATTTATTCTATAAATGATTACAATGTTGTATTAATGAAAAATGTTATATTGAAGGCAAAGAAGAAATATTTCTTTTAATTATTGAATTCTTATATTTCAGGTATTTTGCAATCATTATCAGCTTTGGGCCCAATACTAGGATCTCTACTAGGAGCTTTATGTGCAAGACTATATGTGGACATTGGATATGTAGACCTAAGTAAGTACAAAGAAGTCAATTCAATATTAAGATAATTTTATTCTTTGCTTATCATTCTTCCAAAGAATTCAGTTCTAATTTTAACTTAAATTTTGTCATATTGCACTTTTAGATGAAATCATACTTTTACTTTTTCTATTTTGTAAACCCAGAAACCATGGAGAATAGTAAATAAATTTTAGGCTCTCTGTATATAACTTTAAACCAATTGAAACTAAAACATTCAAATTATCATTTTTATATGATGTCAAATGACTAATTTGGGTAACTTTCCCACATGTAACTTGCCAGAATTTGTGGGAATAAATGGTTCTATTAGAAAATTTCAATATGAAAGTAAAAATCATTTCTGCCTTTTTCTGAAATTATCCTGCTCATAATTTCTTATAATATGTTATATTACTCCATTACCATCATATATGACAATTTGTTCAGCCATTCCCCAATTGGTGGATATCCCCAAATTTTCCAATTATTTGCCGTCACAAAAAGAGCTGATATAAATATTTTTTAATAAATAGACTCTTTCCTCGTTTTTAAAAAAAATATCTGTTTCTGATAGAGACCTAGTAGTGGTTTTGCTGGGTCGAAGGCTATGTTCAGTTTTGTAGTGTTTTGGGCATAATTTCAAATTGCCCTCCAGAATAATTAGTTTAATCCTCCACCAACAATGTATTATTGCCCTGAGTTTTTTCACAACCCCTCCAACATTTATCACCTTTCTTTATTGTCACATCAGTCAATCTTCTAGGTATGAGGTGGTACCTTAGAGTTGTTTTAATTCACATTTTTCTAATCAAGAGGGATTTAGAACATTTTTTCTCATGAAAATTTATAGCTTTGATTTCTTCATCTAAAAACTGTACTTATCCTTTGACTATTTGTTGATTGTGGAATCATTTGTATTCTTGTAAATTTGATTTAGTTCTTTATGTATTTGAAGAATAAGACCTTTATCAGAGAAATTTGTTACAAAATTTGTTTACTAGTTTGTTGTTTTCCTTCTAATCTTGGTTGCATAGGTTTTGTTTGTACAAAAATTTAAAATTTAATATAATTAAAATTATTCATTTTATATATTATAATGTTCTCTCTTTTGTTTGGTCAAAAATTCTTTCATTCTCCATAGATCTGACAGATAAACTATTCTATGTTGCCCTAATTTACTTATATCACCATTTATGTCTTAATCATCTACCCATTTTGACCTTATCTTGGTATAAGTCATGAGACTGATCAATACCTAATTTTTGATATACTATTTCCAATTTTCTCAGCAGTCTTTGTCAAATAGTGAGTTCTTACCTCAAAATCTGGGGTCTTTGGGTTTATCAAACACTAGATTGCTGATAAATTTACCCCACACTGTTTCAATGATCCACCCTTTTATTTCTCAGCTAGTACCAAATGGTTTTGATAATTACTGCTTTATACCACATATTTTTCATTAGTTACCTTGATATTCTTGATCTTTTGTTCTTCAATCTGAATTTTCTTTCTATTTCTATAAAAGTTTTTTGGTAGTTTGATAGGTATGGCACTGAATAAGTAAATTAATTTGGGGAAGATTGTAATTTTTATTATATTAGCTCAGCCTATCCATGAGCAATTCATGTTTTTCCAATTGTTTAGATCTAAATTTATTTGTGTGAAGAGGGTTTGTAACTGTGCTGATATAATTTCTGTCTATCTTAGTAAATAGATTCCCAAGTATTTCATGTGATTTATAGTGATTTAAAATGGAATTTCTCTTCTAATTCTTGCTGCTGGGCTTTTTTGGAAATATCCCAAAATGCTGATGATTTTTGTCCATTTGTTTTGTATCCTGAAAATTTCCTGAATTTATTAATTATTTCAACTAATTTTAGTTGATTTTCTAGGATCCTCGAAATATACCATCATGTCATCTGCAAAGAATGATAGTTTAGTTTCCTTACTGCCTAATTTAACTCCTTCAATTTTCTTCTCTTATTGTTAAAGCTAATATTTCTATATAATACTAAATAATAGTGGTAAGAATGAACTTCACTTGCTTCACTCATGACTCATGATCTCTTTGGGAAGGCTTCTAACCTATCCTCAGTGCAGAAAATACTTGCCGATAGTTTCAGATAAGTTACTTATTATTTTAAAGAAAGGCCCTTTTATTTCTATACTTTCTAGTGTTTTTAATACAATAGGTGTATTTTGTTGGAGGCTTATTGATATGGTGAATTATGATGATTGTTTTCCTAATATCAAATCAGGCTTGCAATCCTGGTATAAATCTCACCTGGTCATAGTGAATAATCCTTGTGATATATTGCTGTAGTCTCTTTACTTGTATTTTATTTAAGATTTTTGAATCAATATTCCTTAAGAAAATTGGTATGTACAATTGACTTAGCACCTTATAAATTTGAGAAATGAGACCTTTGTCAGATGTTTTTATTATACATTTTCCCCCAATTTGTTGTTTCTCTTTTAATTTTGGTCGCATTGGTTTTGTTACTACAGACATTTTTTTTTTAATTTGATATAATTAAAATTATTCATTTTACATTTTGTAGTGTTCTCTATCTCCTGCTTGATCTTAAATTCCTTCCTTTCCCATAGATCTGGCATGTATACTATTCTATGTTCACTTAATTTGTTTATGATTTTCCTCTTTATTTATTTATTTTTTTATATTTTTAAACCCTTTAACTTCTGTGTATTAGTTCCTTGGTGGAAGAGTGGTAAGGGTAGGCAATGGGGGTCAAGTGACTTGCCCAAGGTCACACAGCTGGGAAGTGTCTGAGGCCGGATTTGAACCTAGGACCTCCTGTCTCTAGGCCTGGCTCTCAATCCACTGAGCTACCCAGCTGCCCCCATTTTCCTCTTTATTTTTAAGTCATTTACCCATTCTGAGTTAATCTTGGAATAGGGTGAAACATGTTGATCTATGTCTAATTTCTCTCATACTATTTTCCAATTCTCTCAGCAGTTTTTGTCAAATAGTGGGTCCTTGTCCCAAAAGCTGGGATCTTTGGATTTATTAAAAACTACCTTGCTACTGTCATTTTCCCCAAGTCTATTACATTGATCCACCCTTCTTTCTCTAAGCCAGTACCAAATAGTTTTGATGATCACTGCTTTTTAGTATAATTTGAGATCTGGTAAAGCGAGGCCTCCGTCCTTCATATTTTTTTTTATTATTTCCCTTGATTTTCTTGATCTTTTGTTCTTCCAAATGAACTTTTTAATAATTTTTACTAATTCTATTTAAGAAGTGTTTTGGTAGTTTTATAGGTATAGTAGTGAATAAGTAAATTAATTTAGATAGGATTGTCATTTTTATTATATTAACTCATCCTACCCATGAGTAACTGATGTTTTTCTAATTATTTACATTGGGTTTTACTTGTGTGAAGAGCATTTTGTAGTTATGTTCATATAATTCCTAAATTTGTCTTGGTAAATAGATTTCAGGTATTTTATCTTGTCTAGAGTAATTTTAAATGGAGTTTCTCTTTCTTACTCTTGCTTGTTAGGTGTTATTTGAAACATATAGGAACACTTATGATTTATGTTTGTTTATTTTGTACCCTGCAACTTTGCTAAAGTTATTATTTCTACTAGTTTTTTAGTTGATATTCTTGGATTCTCTAGGTATACTATCATGTCATCTGCAAAGAGTTTAGTTTCCTCATTGCCTACTTTGATCCCTTTAATTTATTTTTCTTCTCTAATTGCTACTGCTGGCATTTCTAGTACAATATTAAATAGTGGTGATAAATAGGCATCCCTACTTCACTTCTGATCTTATTGGGAAGGGATCTAACTTATCCCCATTGCAGATGATACTTGCTGATGGATTTTTAAAAAAAATTTATTTTGAATATTTTCCCATAGCTACATATTTTATGTTCTTTCCCTCTCCCCCAAATTGCTGATTGTTTTAAATAAATACTGTTTATTATTTTGAGGAAAGTCCATTTTATTACTATATTTTTAGCATTTTCAATATGAATAGGTATATTTTGTATATTTAGCCTTTTAACTAGTATTTTATTTAATATTTTTGCATTTTTGCTCTATAGTTTTCTTCCTCTGTTTTTTGGTCTTCCTGGTTTGGGAATCAGTACCCTATTTTTACCATAAAAAGAATTTGGTAAGACGCCTTTGCCTATTTTGTCAAATTGTAGAGTACTGGGATTAATTAACCTTTAAAAGTTTGATAGAATTCAGTTGTGAATCCATCTGGCCATTGTGATTTTTTCTTAGGGAGTTCTTGAGTTATTTCATCCTGGTCCCATTTTCTTATTAGAAATTAATATTACACTTGTTTACTTTCTTTGTCTGATATGGAATTATTTAAGTATTCTATTTCCTCTTCTGTTAATCTAGGCAATTTCTATTTTTGTAAATATTCATCTATTTCACCTAGATTTCTGTATTTATTGCCATATAAATGGGCAAAATACTTCTTAATTACCTTAATTTCCTCTTCATTAGAGGTGAGATCACCCTTTTCATTTGTGATATTATTAATTTGGATCTCTGCATTCTTTTTCTTAATTAGATTAACCAGTACTTTATCTATTATATTTGTTTTTTTCTCTCAAAATACCAGCTTCGTCTTATTTATTAGTTCAATAGTTGTTTTACTTTCGATTTTCTTTATTTCTCCATTGATTTTTAGGATTTCTAATTTGGTCTTTATCTGTAATGATTAAAAATGATAAAGGCTGATATAATGAGGGAAATTAGTATTTTAATAAAAGCCATTGCTGATAGAGATAAATCAACCATGTGCCTGTAAAAAATTCAAATTCCCACCTCTGCCATTTTCTTCCATATCTTCCTTATTCCTCTCTGTCCCCTGGGAGCCCACTCAGGTAGCAAAAAGAGTGTATCTCCCGTATGCCCTCTGAATTTAAGCTGCGCTATACATTGGTTCCCGTTTGGGGAAAGTCCCCACGTGTCCACAGGAAGTTTGTAAGATACTTTTAAATGCATTTCCCTGAATTCCAAACACACATTTCCCCCTGATCAGACAAAAAAAAAAGGGTTGGCCCTTTTTCTTCTCTGGATCTGTAAATCCAGTCAACTTCTAAATTTCAGGAATTTGGGGGATAAAAGAAATGGGTAAAACTAGCCGCATGGACAAAAAGCCAATTTGGGGGCAGTCCACTATTGGCATAAGAGTGTACATTCAAAACAAATGCATTCAACTCATTCAAATCACCATAGTTCAAATCAACTGCATCCGAAGTTTGAATTTGATTTTTATGGTCCAGTGAAGGGTCTTCAGGCATCTTCATGGTGCCTTCACCAAACAGGTCCAATGTCTGGATTCTGGGGAGATGGCAAAATCCTTATCCTGAAATTAATCTCAAAAGAATTTAAACTTTACATTATAGATTATAAAACATACGTTTCCTCCTAAGAATTATACATTTTCCCCTGAAATTACTCCTAAAAGATTTAAATATACATATATTTTTACATTATCGATTTTTAAAAAACTTAACACACATCCCCCTGAGGAAAATTCTAAACAACACATTTCTCCCCTGAAAAGGGTACCTCAGGTCAGCTAAGGATGCATGGCTGAGTCATGGGGTTGTATGAAATCAATTGGCAAAAGAAATAATAAAAAATAAAAAGAATAAATTTCAAATAAAAGGAGAAATAAAATTAACTTGTGAAAGCACATGAGAAAGTGTTCCAAATCTCTAATAATTAGAGAAATGCAAATCAAAACAACTCTGAGGTATCACCTCACACCTAGCAGATTGGCTAAAATGAAAGAAGGGGAGAGTAATGAATGTTGGAGGGGATGTGGAAAAATTGGGACATTAATGCATTGCTGGTGGAGCTGTGAACTGACCCAGCCATTCTGGCTGGCAATTTGGAACCATGCTCAAAGGGCTATAAAAGACTGCCTGCCCTTTGATCCAGCCATACCATTGCTGGGTTTGTACCCCAAAGAGATCATAGATAAACAGACTTGTACGAAAATATTTATAGCTGGGCTTTTTGTGGTGGCAACAAATTGGAAAAGGAGGGTATGTCCTTCAATTGGGGAATGGCTGAACAAACTGTGGTATATGAGGATGGAATAATATTGTGCTAAAAGGAATAATAAACTGGAGGAGTTCCAGGCGAACTGGAGAGACCTCCAGGAACTGATGCAGAGCAAAAGGAGCAGAGCCAGAAGAACATTGTACACAGAGACTGATATACTGTGGTAAAATTGAATGTAATGGACCTCTGTACCAGCAGCAATACAATGACCCAGGACAATTCTGAGGGATTTATGGTAAAGAATGCTACCCACATTCAGAGGAAGGACTGCAGGAGAAGAAACATATAAGAAAAACAACTGCTTGAACGCATGGGTCAGGGTGGACATGATTGAGGGTGTGGACTCAAAACTGCCACACCAATGCAACTACCAACAATTTGGAAATTGGTCTTGATCAAGGACACATGACAAAACTAGTGGAAATGTGCATCGGCCATGGGTGGGGGGAGTGCGGGGGGGTGAAGGGGAAAGGAGGAGCATAAATCATGTAACCATGTTAAAAATGAATATTAATAAATGTTTGAAAATAAATTAACTTGTGAATGAAATGTAAGATGTGCAAAAAATATAGGGAAAATAAACTTATAACAGGCCTTTGAATCAAGGCCCAATTAAAGTGATTTAAGCAATTTGCAAATACCCATTCATGGCCAGTTCTACAGAAAATTGCCATTCTCTCTCTATATAAGAGAAATAAGGGGAACATCTCTCTCTCTCTGATCTGATTTGCCTTCAACTTCTCAGGGAATGAGCCAATAATAGCCAATCTTAGGTGCTTTACTAGGAATCTAAGTTAAAGGGGACCCTCATCCTCTAAAATGTTAGAAAAGACTGGAACTCAAAAAAAAAAAAAAAAACTCAAACCCCAGTTTCAAGCCCTTCAGTATTGGCATAGAGTTCCTGCAATCCATGAAGATTTTCAGTTATGTCTCCATGACCTTGTGGCTCTTGTTAGCACTTCTCCTGGAATCAGACAGAGAGGCATTAAATCACAGTTCCATGGTATTTACCAATTATTGACAGGTAACCATAGTCTCAGGCTCTTCAGGTATGCATCATTATAGCAAATATATATTTGCATTAAGCTTATGTCACTGTAAAATAAAAAAAGGATGAATAATGGTTATATATGTACTTCCAGTACAAGATGAGAAAAAATCAATTGCTCTAAATAAAAAATTTTAAAGAACAAATATTGCATTGCATATGTAAGGAAGAATAATAAAATGTCAAAAAAATAAATAGCTTAGAACTAGTGAAGGGTTTACAAAAATAGCAGATTCACAATGCACATTCAAATAGACTACCATAATTTCTAATAACACATTTTAAAACAATAAAAAATGATGTTTAAAATCATATACTTGTTATAAATTTTTAAATCTTGGCTAAGATATTTTCTCAACAAACTCTGTTACTGCCTCCATAGCAAAATCTTATATTAAAAAAACCTGCTGGTCTAAATTATCCTCAGGAATTCTAGATCCTTCTGATAGAAAAGAAGTCTAAGACATAGAGATTGACACAAGTATACAGGAGCTCTCTTAGCTTCCTGTTTAAAAAAAAATCCTGGGTAGGAAATTTTCATGCTTCTTCTACCCATTTAAGGCAACAATTTTTTATAATAAAATATATAAAAGCTTATCCTTTAAGACAACAATTCTTTAAAATAAATACATTAAAATCTTATCACATTTAACCAGAAACTCATTGGATCACAGGGAATGTAGTCTCAAAGTCCCCACAGGAAAGTGTCCCACACAAAGTGTCCACAGGAAATTTTTAAGATACTTTTAAATGGCACTTCCCTGAATTCCAAACACACATATCTGAGAGTTTTTTTCAATTAAGTATATTTATTTACTTAATTAAGACTTCTATGGGGTTTGGTGTAGATGTTTTACCAGGGCTTAATGAATTTGCCTGGCCCCCTAGAAGTTCCCTCTGGACACAGTTCCTGTCTGGGAGACAGTAATGGTGGACAGCTTCAGGTTTGACTTAACTGAAGCTTATTAGAACTTTCTCCCCGAATCTCCCCTTTCACCTTCTATTATCCCAGGTATCTTTCAAAGAAATCTTATCTGACTGTGTAGTATCTCAACAGGATGGTTTATTAACACAGGATCAAGGAAGGGTTAGGAGAGTGGGGCTAGGAATTCTATTCAAACACAAAGGAGGTATGGGGTCTCTTTGACCTAAGCCAAAACAAAGGCTTTGGCTTGACAATGTTCTTTTCCCTTTCTCTATTCTGCCTGCTAACCTAATCTAATGGCAAGTAGCAATGTCTTTCTTTTGTTGGCATGGAGAGGATTGATTGTCTTCAGGCTGGCTCAAGGTACTTTCAGGGCCAAAACCCCTCTAGCCAAGGCAGAGTGTTCAACCAGCCTCTTTTAGTTGTTATCCAGGGGAAAACAGGTATGATCTCAGATGTTCAAGGCACAAGGTAAAGTTTGGGGACCAGGGATTCAAGGATTTGAATCCTGAGGAGAAGTAATTTTCCTCCATTCACCACCGAGTCCAAGGACGAATTCCCTCTCAGTTCTCCCAGAACCTCTTGCTGTTTCTTCTAACTGCCTCTCTTGTCACTCAGCTCTCTCTCTTTGCAACATTCCAAAAATCCTTCTCTGTGCAAGGTTTTTCCTACAGCTATCTTTCCATTCTAAATCTAAATTATAAATTTTATAAAAAGTAATCAATTAAAACTGGATTTCTTTCTTCAGCTCTGATGTAACTCAAGCTGTCAGAAATTTTCACAGACACCACCACTCAGCTGCTGCTCTCCTGCCACCTATTGGTGAAACAGAGGAACTACAACACAACTCTGTCTGCTAGGATGTTTTCAAGAACTAAATGCACCAGATTTTCTCCAACTCACAGAGCAAGCTTCTTAAACAACTTTCCTTATTCAGGACAGTTCAAAGAGTGATTCTTGGCCCAACTGCCTTTCCCAAGCCCTTGGAAAAGTTCTTTTCCCATCATCCTTTTAAGATTCCACTCTGACTTCAAGAAATCCAGCTCACACAAATGTAGCTCTCCATCCACCTATTACCTAATTTAGCCATAATCTTTTATTGCTTACTTAATTAACAAATACTTGTTACACTTCCCTCCCAATGTGATTCATTGAAAAAAACATCATTTTTTCTCAAATGAATCGAATGCACCCAATTAATCTATTCTAAAGTTACTCTAAGCCAGTGATGGGCAAACTTTTTAAAGAGGGGGCCAAAGGAAAAGAAATACTCATCTCTTAGTCTGTTTCTAAGGTAGCTCTTCCGAAATTTCATTGTATTGTATACTATTCATTGTATTTGTCAGATTAGGAAGAATATCCCGGGGCCAGATAGACCATTTTAGAGGTCCTTATCTGGACCACAGGCCATAGTTTACCTGTCATTGCTCTGAGCTATTCTTCACCTAAACTGAACTAAACTATTCTAAAGACAGAAAAGAGACAGAAGAAAGAAAGGAAAATTCTGCATCACATACAATTACAAAATCCAAATGCAAAAAGTAGCAACAACAAAATAACCCTTTGTAACCTGCACTAGTGCAGAAAACAAAATTCTATCTAAAGGTAACACTTTAAAATTTAACCTACAAATACTATGGAAATAGAAACAAAGCAAATTTTCCTATTCTAATACAAAAACAATTTCTGCCTAAGGATAAAACATTCCTAATCATCTTACAAAACTATAGAAAGAAAAATTCCAAACTTTACCAAACTCTTTACAGAACAAAATCCTATCTAAAAAGACTAATTCAAACGCAACTCACAACACTATACAAACAAAAAAACTTTGCAATAAACTTATTTTTCAATAATTTACATATCTATACATTTATATATTTACATTATATTTATATGCCTTATTGTAGTTACCTATTAGGAAGATTTTTTTTAAAAATCCTCCCCTCTGTGGTGGATAAAAAAAATAAAAAATTCCTTTGAATTATCTTTCATACAGTTATGCATTGAGTATTACATGTGTTATCTAGTTAAAACTTTTAATTTATTTGACATGCTGTGTATTAATTATAGTAATAACTATTCCTAAACCCTAAGGTTTAATACTTACCAACTTACCATATTTCTCCTGATACAGTGTCTTTAGAAACTCTGCTTGCAAAAGTTTTTGTGGCCAGTCTCTCTTGTTGATTGTAGCAATGTCTATGCAATGTTTATGTAATGTGTTCTTACAAACAGGTCGTTGTCCTTTTGAAATCTTGTCTGTAGCCAGTTGATTGTCTGTCTTCGGTTGTCATTGTGTTAGCCTTGTTGCAGTTGTGTTGATCTTTTTCTCCTTTATCTTGATTACCTTCTTCTCCTGAAGAAACTTCAGCTGTAGTCAAGTACTTCTCCTGTTGATATCTTCTTCACCTGAAAGCAATGTATTAATGCAATTTTTTCAGCTATCTTTATGGCAGTAGATTTTGTTAGTAAAAACATCATATGGCCCTTGCTAGGCAGGTTCAGTGGCACTAGTCCTATTAAAATTTTTAATGTATATGACACCCCCTAGATTTATGTTATGTAAAGTGAAATCAATTTGTCCAGCTTGAACAATTATCCCCAGCTCTTATAACTCCTTGATTCTTGTTTGCAATATGGACAAGAGAGTTACCAAGTACTGTCAGCTGGACCCAATTCCAGCAAAAGTTCCTTTGTAATCTCTTTCTGGTTAGTTATCTAACTCCCTTGCCATTTTTCTTGGCTAAGAGTTCCTGATACTACTGATTTCTGCTGTGTTCTATGCTGCTTCTAAGTCCCACCTCTGTTGCTGGTGCTGCCTGAAATTATATGCACTCTGGGTTGGCCCCTTCACTAGGATGACAGACCTCTCTTTTAATGACATCTTAAGTTGTTTTAGGTGGGAAAATATCTTACTCTGACTTATAATTAATTGCCCATCACTAACAAAATTTGATTTGAAGAGTTATTTTAAAGTTATTTGGTTGAGAACATATAGTAAGAGTTCATCTGGATTGTTGCCTTTACTCTTCCATCTTGGCTCCACTCTTCCAAGTTACAACACTAATCCTGAAAACCACTCTGCACATTGTAAATAGTACCTCAATATGTGATTTTTATTTAACTAAATAAAGTAGTTTAAGATTAGGTTTTAAAGGCCCATTTCATTTCTACTAATGTACATTTCTATGATTTTGTTTAGGATTTAAACTCCTCCGACAGTTCTTAGGGATCAAGAGTTTGAATCACAAACTCTTGAAAACAGGGTCTAGGCCTTATTATGTAAATGGAAATTAGCTCACCCCCATTCATAAACTCTAGCCACCAGAGATAATGTCCCTTAGTGGGGAGGGGAGACATATGACAATAAGTAACAAATCAAGAACAAGGGACTGCCCTTTGGGCAGTCTAAAACAGTATTGAGGCTGCCATTTGTCCACTTGAATTAGAGGTGGACCCAGGAAGTGACGAAAGCTGCTATCTTTCAAATATGATGGTAAATTCCTGTTGAGGCAGTTGGGACTTTGAACTTGGTGTGGAAGGATCTCTGGTGAGACCTCAGGCGGCTTCCCTCTGAATTTTCATGTGAGTAAGTTAGGCTGATTTCCCTTTGCCTCTCTTGGCATTCCAGAATCTCTACCCTTAAGGAGGCTTCTTGCCTTTCTAATTGTCAAGGCCTTGCAGCTAGTAGCCTTCTTTAATTAACCTCTAAATCCTCATCCAGGCTGGACCTCTGGTCCAGCCAGAGCTTCTCTCTCTCTCTCTCTATTTCCCTACCTTCAACCTTCCTATTTGTAAATAAACTACCATAGAAGCCATCCTGACTTGGGTCTATTTTAATTATGGAATCAAGCTGATCTGATTGATTCCTGGTGACCACACATTAGATATATATCTATATAATATCTAAATTCCCCTCTTACATTATTTCATCTTCAGACTCCCAGATCTGATAATTCATTATTTTATTATAGCACCTTGTACATAGCAGGCATAAATGTTTGTTGTGTTATGTTGTATTGAACTGATTATCAGGAATTGATATGATGCATTATTTTCTCATATGGTTTTGAAATATTGAAATTTTATTACTAATATTTTCTTTTACCTCTTTGTTCTTTTCATATTTCTCATTAATCTCTTGTTTATTTATTATTTTTCTTGTGTAAATGAGTTTTCTCATTGCCTAAAAATCAATGGAGTAATTTATACTTAAGTGAAAAAATGGTAGTGATTCCTGTAATGCTATTTGCATTGTGAAATTCATTTCTGAATTGATTCAATTTTTTTTTATTATAGGCACTATAACAATAAAGCCAAACGATTCCCGTTGGGTTGGTGCTTGGTGGCTTGGCTTTATCATAACAGGTACTCTTATGATTTTTTCTGGAGTACCATTCTTTTTCATTCCTAAGAGCCAGAAGAAACCAAGAACTGGAAGTAAAGTTCCAGAATCTGTGGATATACCAGATATCAATGACAGAAGTAGCCAACAGCTGAATTTTAAACATCTTGAGCAAGCAAAGAATCATCGAGGTTTATCAGGTGAATATATCAGAAATCAATCTAATTGTTAATTGTCTATACAAACTGAGGATAGCAAAAGAAAATCATAAAATATAATTCATCTTGAATCAGTAATTTTGTTTTTCCTGTGAAATTGAGCTAGACAATGGAAGGGAGGAAAGAGTGAAAATTCAGTTACTAATGGCAGGGGAATAAAAATATATTGTCACATTAAGTGTGTAATCAACAAATAAATGAATGACAAAATGGAATCATAAAATAGGAATTAAAAGATAATTTTGTATAGCCTTTTCATTTTATAAATGACAAAACTTACATCCAAAAGATTGTAATTATTTCTCCAGACACATGAAATTATTGGCAAAACCAGAACTAGAAACCAAGTCTTCTGATTCCAGGACAATGCAAAATTCAAAGAAGCTTTGTCTCATAGTTTGTAGCTTGCCTTAAATGCTGACAATAGTTTTGCCCTGTGTCCCTTCCTCTGATCAGAAATATGCACATTTTTATGGAAATTTGTTAAGGAAGTTACATTTTACTATTCATAAAGAATAGTTTTATTTAAGGCATAAAGCATATTTTCTATTTAATGTATCATTAAATTTAGATTAAAAAAAGACCTTAGTGATCCTACTCCATAATTTTTCATATTAGGAAACTGAAGACCCAATAAGTATACCTAAGGTCACATAAATTATATATATATATATAATTAGATTCACACCCAGGACCTCTAACATCAGATTCGGGGATAAAGTTAACATTATTCTTAGTTGCAATCTTGTTAAAATTTAACAGCAATATGGTTCAAATCTAACTTAATAAGTCTTATTATTTGACTTTTACTGTATCTTATAAAATGAAACATTCCTAATTGAGTAAAATTCAAACTTTTTGATTGGGATTCAAAATCCTCTAAAGCTAGTACTCCCTAGGTCTCTAACTTTACCTCAAATTATTTACCAATACCTTACTAACACTTCTTGCACTGTGCTGGGCAAAGCTGTACTTTTACCTCTAGCTTCTCTCTATACCTGTAAAATCCTCCTTTCCCCCCTCTAAATTAATTTCAATTAATTTTCCTGACCAAAGGAATTAAGCACATCTGGATATATTTATTTTATATACTTAATTATTGCTCTTTCCCCTTCTATTCTTCAAATACCAATACCTTTAAAAAATCAGTTCCCACATCCCTAATCTTGTTCCAATTATAATCATTGTATGGATTTCTATCCTCCCACTTGCCCTCTTCCTTCATTACTCTCTCCTTGCACACTTGACAACTATATTCCTTGACAAGGATGTTGTGCTACACTTAGCATATAAAAGGACCAAAAGCATCTGGCTCTGTTAATATTAGGGAAATAGTGATCACATCAAAATAAATAGTTGTATTATGAGTATAATTAGGCTTCAGGTGTATTTCTAGTGATGCAGAAATGGAATAAAGAATATCAGCAAGGAAATGCACACACCGAAAATAAGGTCACTGGTCATGTGGTAAGTTCAATGAATTACACATGAAAAGCAAATATGCGTCATTAGAATCCATAAAACAGAAAGTCAGAGGAAAGCCAGCAGGGCATTTGGTAGATAATCTATGGAGAAGCTATAGAAAAACATGGCTAAATGCTCACAGATTAAGAAAGCCTTCCAGAAAAGATGGCTTATCAACATTGATAAAATCACAGATCCATTGGAATATTAAAGTAGTGTAACTACCAATACATTGAAACTATTCAGTGACTAAGAAGAGACAGAAAGATCCAAATAGACAACATTGTGTAGTAAAAAGAGCAATGGGGTGAGAGTTTGGAGAAGGAGATTTTTAAAGCCATTGTGATATGTCAAAAGAGTGGCCTTTGATCATTTACATTATCTCTCTGGGCCTCAATTTTGTCCTTTGTTTACAGTTATTATTATATTATACAGTTATTAGCTGTTTATTAAATAGTTTGATGTTAACTTTTACCAGTCTATGACTTTATGACCAAAAATTAAATCAAAAAGCCTAATACATAACTGCCCATAAAACAAGAAAAAAAACTTTATTTCCTGAATAAGTTTAATTACATTTTCTTATAAAGGATTGTATCTTTTTTTTTCTAGGTTATTTGCATGCCTTGAAGTGTATTCTTAGTAACAGGTTGTACCTCATCTTCTTAATTTCATCTACATTGGCATTTACTGGTTCGATTGGGACTATAACATATCAACCAAAATATTTAGAACAGCAATATGGAGAGTCAATTTCTAAATATAACTTAATATTTGGTGAGTCTCAGTATTTAACTTTTACTGTATTGGGCACAATGAGCCATTCCTGACTAAAATTTACACATTTTCTATTGGTGTTCAAGATCTGACTTTACCTTATACTATTTCCCAACAAAAAAATTAAGTTCAAGCCAGAATGAATTATTCTCTTCTTAATAAAAAATGCCTTGGGCAAATCTACACATTTACCTTCAGATCTTCTCTATTCCTATAATATCCTCCTTGATTTCCAACTTACACTTTAGAGTCCATTTCAAGACTTGCAAGAAATTTTATCTCCCTGATCAATAATGACCTCCCAGATACAACCTTACATAGTGCTTTGCTTCATACCTCTCTAATTCATTTAAAATATATTGTGAAATATAGCTGTCTATATCTGTACCTTGTTCCGATAGTAGATGCCAAGCTTCATGAAAGCAGAGGCTAAGATTTGTTAAATGTCTCATTTCCTAGCCTTTGCCTTTTCACAAAGCAGGTGCTTAATAAATGTTTCTTGATGTAATGAACTACAAAATAATTCAGCCTTCCATCTTTTGTAATTACTCTTACAATCATCCCTCTTTACTCTCTAATATATCCCAATCTATTGATTTCTTCCCTAGAGTATAAGAGATACAACTGAAACTCACACATTTTACAAACAAACTAGGCCTAATTAGACCATACCAGACCTTCAAGATATACTATCCTCCATCTTTCATCCTTTTCATAAACTAACTTCCAAAACAAGCTATCTATTCTCCTTACGACCATGTGTACTTCTTTCACTTTTTTCCTCATTTCTATGTAATCTGATTTCTGATCTCATCAGCCAACTAAATCTAGCCTCTCTAAAATTACCAATGAATCCTTCATGGTCCAATCTGATGATTTTTTTTCTTAGTCTTTATCCTTCTCATTCTCTCAGTAGTATGTGGAACTGTTGAACAACCTCATCATATAAATACTTTCCTGACTTTGCAGGCCTCAAAGTTTTGGATTCTCCTTTTACCTATGCAACTACTTTTTTAATCTCCTATTCTGGATCATCATTTATATCTATCCCCTATTTTGGCATAACCAAAGTTCTCTTGGGCACCGTTCTCTTATCTCTCCAATCTTCTATTAAGTGATTTTACCAGCTTCCCCAAGTTTAACTGTTATCTCTTTGCAGATGACTTTTGGCCCTACATATCTAGACTGAGTCTCTCTTCTGAGCACCATTTGTATTTTGAGATCTTCCAGTTGGAATATTCTAAACTCGCTGTGGGACAAGCACCTGAAACAAAATGAGAACCAATTTATCTTTACTCCCAAAGTTCTCTAATAAACTACTCTCTATTTCTTTTAAGAACACCATCACCATCATTCAAGTTCAGTCTTGGCATTATCCTTGACTCCATACTTTCCTTTACTCCACATATCCAATTAAATGTCAAAATGTCTCATTTCTATTCCCACAATATCCCTTCTGTCTGTCTCTTTATCTTTTATTCTCATGATTGCCACACTCTCATGACTTCGAAGGTGGTTTAATTCAGTAGTCTCTTAATTGCCTCACTGTTTCAAATATCTCTCCACTCTAATCCTGCCTTTACATCAGCATTTTCTGGTAGGGCAAAAATGACCAGCTTACTCTCCTATTCAAAATAGAAGTCAGAGAATTCCTTTTATTCTAGGATCATATAAACTTCTTGGTTTAGTTTTAAAAGTCCTTCATACCCTGGCCCCAATTTTTTTTCAGTCTCCTCACACATTACTTTGTTTCCCCACACTCTATGATCCAGAAAAAGTGGACTTCTTTCTTTCTTTATGTTGGTCTTTCCCCACCTTGGAATGCATTTTTGCCTTACTTTCACCCCTAGGAATCTGTTGTTTCCATCAAACTCAGTTGAAATGTCAAGTCTTACATAAAATCTGTTATGATCCTTTTCACTACTAGTCCCTAAGATAAAAAAATGAAACAAAAAATGTTTATTTTACATATATTTTATATAGGTTTAATTTGTTTGTGTTGTTTCCTCTTATAGAATATAAACTTTTTAGTATAGGATCACTGATATTTATCTATCTATCCTCCATAACTAACACACTACCTGGCATTAAGTTGGAACTTAACAAATATGTTTTAATCATTTAATTTGGTTTTAAACCAATACACATTTTTCCATAAGTAATACATACAGCCGTGAAAAGCTTTAGGTAAATCAAATATTTTTATTCTACTAATTGATATATTTTTATGAGGAAATGTTAACAAAATTTTTTGCAAAGTAACACTCTAAATTTTGTTTTAAAAGCAATCACCCTGTATACATTAACAATGAAAAGTTTTGAAAAATTGTATTGTAGCACCCTACTTATATTCTGTCTCTCTTTCTCTGTGTCTCCCTTCGACTCTGTCTGTGTCTCTCTCATACACACATACAAACAGCCATATACACACATTAAGAAAGCTATTTAAGCAGTTCTTTTAAGGATTACGCTTGTTCTTTAAAATAGCATTCTTTCCAATCTGCCCTAAGAACATTTTCATTAATATGTTCAATTATGCTTATAATTTCAGATATATCGATGGGATTTGAAGGAGTATCTATAAATCATAAAGCATTGATAAAATGAGAGATGAAACCAATAAACCAGTTTTCCTTTTCTTCTGTGTCCTAAAGATAGTGTTAGCATTCAGATTAAACTTGTGGTATGACCATTTCCCCAATACCCTATTCAGTGTTCCAATAATTTGTTTTCTTTGAGCATTCTCTTTATCATCTGTCCTTTTTTTGTTGCAGATGAGATATACAAACAAAACATTAGACTCAGCTCTTGAAAATGCTTTGACCTAAAAAGTGCTTTTTAAAAAATTTAGTGTTTATATTATGTATTAAAATAAAAATATTCCTCTATCCATTAAAAAGTACTGCTGACAATCATACCTATCAGCACACATATATACTTAATAACCAATTTATTATATGCTAGGGGCATTGTCCCAGGGTAAAAAAGAAAATCAATGTCCCCTAAGTGACATTTTGAGAAATGGTGGAAAGGAGAAGGTAGGATGGATTTAGTTGGATTTTATACAGAGCAAAGGGAAAATGAAAGATTTATATCAAAGATCCTATAGCAGGAGAGGAAGGTGTACAGCAGGTAAAGTAATAATTGGATCAGCAAATATTAGAGAATTTAAATTATAATTTGTGGACAGTTAGAACAAGAACTAACTAAATAGCACCAGATCTTACACTACAGGTCTTGGGTAAAGTAAAGAGACGTAATAGAGCTGAGACAGATATTCTTCTATCTTTAACTGGAGCTAAATTTTTGAAGTCTCAACTAAATTCAAAAGGCTTCAGCTATTTATATGACTTTGTGTGAGACAGATTGGTGGAAATGCTTTAATTTTCTAATGGCATTCCCTGTTTTTTCATTGTAGAACATATGACATGTATCTTGACCATCCCATTTCTTTGTGTGCTTTAATATGTAAATTTCCTGATAAGCAATAGAATAATTATGAATATTATATAACATAAGATTTTCTACATTTCTTTGACCCAGTTCATTATTGACTACTAATCTTTAGTGTCTCGGTCAGATAGTAGTACATTTAAAAATATTTCATTTTGTACGCATTGTTTAAATATAATTCATGTTCCTATTCAGCTATTTCCCTATATCAACAGGAATACCAAAGTAGTTGAAATAAAACTCAGAGATCATAAGATATCTCAACACTAATTATAACAATCACATGTTCAAATAACATTCACAAATTTAGTTATAGAAATCTTCCTATTCCCCTCTGGTCTCAATAAGATCTAAAGCTCTCTTAAGTTGTTCTAAAATATTCTTCAAAATTCTAGTTTTTTAACCAGTCCTACATAGCTAACAAAGATGAGGACTTTCTATTCTCCCAATTTGGGTGAAAATAACAAATTTTATACCTGCGGTTCTGGGAAATCAAAACTCTCCATATTTCTCTCTATTTGAATTTCATGTCCACACTATCATTGCAAATGCTTTCCAATTTCCTTTAATTTTATATCTCTTTCCTCCTATGTACATTGAAAGGCCTGTAAATTTCTAACTTTCATCTTTCTCTACATGATTCAACACTACACTTTCCTTACTTTCTTATTTCTCAATCATATATCAAACCTAATCTCCAAACTATTTTCCTGTATTCTGCCAAAATTATCTTTTGCAAAGGAGTACCATAGCAATTAAGCTAAGACTTGAACTCATTCCCTACAGATTAAAATCGAAACTCTTAGAGATGAAAGGAATGGTTATAATTTTGTGCAGATACTGTTCTCAAATGGAAAATTACCAGTTTCCAATTTGAATAAAAATCGCTACTACTTTACGATATTTCCTTCTCCAAAAAAAAAACAAACACTAGGTTATTTTGGCATTTTCAAATCCCATTCTCATTTGTATAGTAAACACATTTCCATTTGATTAATTTCTACAAAGGATAAATCTTCCTCTTAACTCATTTTAATCTATTTATCTATATAACTATCTATTTATATAGTTGGTTTTTCCTTCCTGTTACAATCTTCATCTGTCTAGAAAGTGTGTGTGTGGGGGGGAATTCCCCAGACTATTCTGCTGATTCTTGAAATTTATTTTTCAATAAGTAGCTAAAGGAACAATAGAAATCTATGTTTTGTAGATCATCATCAGAATTGGAATAACCACTGAAAATCAGAGCTAATGAAATTTCTGTAATTCCATTAACTTAAGTAAACACAAGATTTTAATTTCAAAAGATCACACTGGGATTAAGAATGCTGTGTTTCAAATAATTCTCCAATTTATAAATTTTAGTTTTTTTCAGAGATCTACCAGACCAGAGCACTTTTATCAGTAGTAGATTTAACCAAGAATAATTTAATTTTTTGTTTTCTGTTTAGCCAGGAGTCAACCAGAAGGATTTCTTATGAAGGAGTAGTCTGACCAGATTCCATAATGGAAGTAAATGTAAATAGAAATAATCAGAACAGAAGAATTACCATAGTAACTTATGGAATCTATTAAAAATGATAGTTAACTACAAAATTTTGTCAGTTTCAAACTAAACCAGAAACATCTTCCATTTTTATGTCCATAGTTCAGCAATTTGACAATGAACCATCAGACAGCAGCCTGAGAATTCCCTCCAAAAGTGATGTCTGATTCACCATTGCAGATTTTAGGTCTTTGTCAGATTTGTATTTTTTAACCAGGCCTGATAAGACCATAAGAGATTTCAAAGCTGATTACCAACTACTCAAATCAGAGTTTTCTGTCATTTTTTACTGGACTAGACTAGGGCTGCCTATGAATGTAAAGAAAGAGGGTAGCCAAACAGCACAGTAAGGACAAATAACAGACAAACCAGTCTCACTTATTTGCCTCTGGCACAAGATAAAGACAAATAGATAATACAGGGAATTTAGTGCAAATAAAACTAATCTGTCTCTATTATATTCAGCAAATAAACTAGTTGGGGGTGGGGTTCTCAGAAATTTTATCTTGTGTGTGCTGGAAAGTTTCCTTGTTGAATCTGTCCAGCCTATAACCATTGAATAATTCATTTTCATGACTGTCATTTTGGTATAAAAATATTCAGGGATTCATTGATAGGTATTTCTGCCAATTATACTTATCAAAATGCATAAACATTTAATATTATAAACCAAGATCATAGTCCAATAATATAAAAAAAAAAGGATTGTGTGGAAATTTACAAAAATCTCATATAGGACAAAGCAGGATGGATTTAGTTGTTATTTTACAGAGGGAAAAGGGGAAGGTAAAGATTTATACATTAAATGTCTAATAGCAGAAGGGGAAGATCAAATCTAATAAGTATATACTAGGGGGTTTTGAATGAATTTGTAGATGGACAAAGCAAGAACTAACCTTGTAGTACCAGGTATCAGAGTATCTATTTATCCCTCACTAGAATTTAAGCTATGTGTTGGTAGAGATTATTTCTCTTTTTTATTTACATATCCATTAGCAGCATAAGACTGGAGCATACTAAAAGTTTAATAAATGTTTTCAGTTGATCCATTGATTATGATTGTGATCATATAATGCAAAATAGTTAGAGACCTTTATCTTATGTTATATATGTATCTATTTCAGTAATAATGCTGGTATCTCCTTCCCATTAAAATTTTATCTTCATTATATTTGTTGTCATAACACATTAAAACATTTTTAAAAGATATTTAAGCTCCTTGAGAGACGGGATTGTCTTTCTTATATATGTATTACCACATAATTATATGGTAAGGACTTAAGTGTCTAGTGTTAACTCAGTTAATTTATGTCTTATCTGAGGAATAATTTTGCACTGGAGTCTTTTTGAGGGTAGATAACATGAGTTTAAAGTGAAATGTAAAAGGATCTGGGGGCTTGAGCATATGAAACAGCCCAACAAAATTTCAGTAGCAGTAAGAAATATTACTATTCCCACAGTAAATCTTTTTCACTCGGGAAATAAATAGGTTAGAAAGGTGTGCCTGCCATCATATATGAAAAGATAATTCTCTTTCCTGGGTGGAAAAATAAGACTGAAGGTTCACATAACTTTTCAGATAATATAAAAATATATTAGTAAGTGAAAGATTTCAATTAGAAACATCTTTACTTTAATTACAAAATTCATTTAGAGGAATAAAAGATCAATCATATCAAAGGAATCAATTTTTAAATTTAAGAAAGGGGCTCTACAAGTATAAGATTTTAAATTATATTGTTAAGTAGTAATTATCAGAACTATCTGATACTGGCTAAGAAATAGAAATGTAAACCAGTGGAAGAAAACCAGATATATAACAAACTGCCATAAATTTTATAGTTATCTGGTTTGTGACAAAACCATAGATCCGGGATGTTAGGATAATGAATCATGGTTTGTTAAAAATTGCTGGGATGACTAGAAACTAGTTTGACAGAAACTAGGAATAAACCAATATCTTATACCATTCACTAAGATCAAAATGGATACATGATCTAGAAATAAAAAGAATATACCATAAGTAAATTAGAAGTACAGGGAACACATTACCTACCAGATTTATGTATAGGAGAGGAATTTGAGTCAATAAGAGATGGAAAGATGGAGAGCATTGAAGAAAGAAATGAAAAATCTATAATTTTGAACATATTAAATTGAAAAGTTTATGTATAAATAAAATAAATGCTTCTAAAATTAGAAAGAAAGAAGAAAATTAGGGGGAAAAATCTTCATAGATAGCCCATCAGATAGAGGCTTCATATCTCAAATACAGAATGAACTTTGTCAAATTTATAAAAACAAGAGCCAATTGATAAATGAACAAAAGATATAAAAAGACAATTTTGTGATGAAGGAATCAAAGCCTATATAGGTGTATGAAAAATGCTTCAAATAACTAACAACTAGAGAAATGCAAACCCAAACAATTCTGAGATATAACTTCACACCCATCAGACTGGTTAAAATGGCAAAAGGGGTAAAGTGACACATACTGGAGGACATGTAGAAAAACAGGAGTACTAATGTATTGTTGGTATGAACTGTGAACTGATCTAAGTTTTTTGGAAAGCTATTTGAAATTACCAACCTGAGAGTTATAAATCCATCTATATCCTTAGACCCAGCAATGTTTCACAAGAATATCAGGGAAAGAGGAAAAGAACCTATATCTTCCCAAAAGTTAATAGAAGCTCTCTTTCTGGTGACAAAGAATTGGAAACTAAGGGAATCCTCACCAATTGGGAAATGACTGAACAAATTGTGATATATGATTGTGATGAAATGCTATTGCACCATAAGAAATGATGAACAGGCTGGTTAAAAAAAAAACAACCTAGAAAGAATTATATGAGATAATGAGTAGAAACAGAATATTACACACAGCCACAGAAGTAATACTGGAAGAATAAACTGAAAATGTTATCTCCAAAAAATAAACTAATAGATAAAACATGAAGGACTTACTTTATATGAACATTTTGACCTCCCTGATGTTTTACTGTGTGATGCAGGGAGTGTAGAGAGGGACTTCCACATTAGTATAAAGTATCTATTATGTAAATATGAAGAAAAGGAAGCTAAACATCTAGGAGATCTGTGATTTCATTTGTGTAATAACTTCATTTTCTTTATGTATGGAAAT
The DNA here is from genome assembly GCF_016433145.1 of Gracilinanus agilis. Classification (NCBI taxonomy): domain Eukaryota; kingdom Metazoa; phylum Chordata; class Mammalia; order Didelphimorphia; family Didelphidae; genus Gracilinanus; species Gracilinanus agilis. Next base: position 187,671,914 of record NC_058134.1, on the reverse strand, counting down.
ACTTATTTTGTTTTGTTTGTAAATATTTGGAGTAAAAATAATTAAATTAAAAATAAAAAAGTGCAGGATCCCAGAACATGAGTAGACAAGACTGGAAAAAAAAAGAAAACACTTGTATTTACCAACATATCCCAGAGGGCTGTGGTTGCAAACTTTCAACTATTTTTTCCTCTTTTTCCTTTTATAGGATTAGTGATAATTCCTTTGACTGGTATATCAGTTTTTCTGGGAGGATATATTCCTAGAAAATGGAAATTAGACGTAATTGGAATTGCCAAAGTGCTCTTTATTTCCCAATTTTGTGGTTACATTTCAGAATTATTGATTTTGTCATTAAACTGTGGAAACAGACCAATAGTTGGACTAACAGTAACCTACAATGGGTATGTGTTTATTATTTGTCAACAATATAACAGTGTGAGCTTTTTGTTGCAAAAATTATGTATAATAATCATGGGGAAGATATTTGTTTTCTGCAATGATCATTTAAAATTAATATTTTAAAAAGAACCTTTGTTTAAACATTCAATTAGAGAAATGGATGAGAATTTGAACAGGCATTCCTTGTATTAATTTCCTTTCCAGAATCCATTTTAGTAATAATCACTGTAGCATTTTAAGTAATGTGTATATATACATATATATACATATGCATACATACATACATATATATGGATTACAGGGCTGTTAGGTGGCCTAGTAGATGGAGTGCCTGATATGAAGTCAGGAAGATTTATCTTCATGAGTTTTATGAGTCCAAATCTGTCCTCAGACCCTTATTAGCTATGTGACCCTGAGAAAGTCATTTAACCTCTTTTACATCCATTTCCTCATCTTTAAAATAAGATGGAGAAGGAAATGGCAGATGACTCAAGTATCTTTGCCAAGGAAAACCTAAATAGATTCCAAAGTAAGAAATGAGTGACAATAAATATAGGTGTATTACACAACCTCACTCAGTCCATTCTGATGTTTAACAACTTTCATCATAAGGATAACCTTCATTTGAGCCAACTTCTTTTATTTTGCTTGCTAATAGGATTTTTTTAACTAGAAGAGATAATAATAATGCATACTTAATTATTATAAAACACCTTAAGGTTTGCATATCACTTTTACATGTTTCATTTATTATATTCACACAACTTTGTGAGTCATTTCTATTATTCTGCCCATTTCAAGGAAGAAACTGACATTCAGAGTTTAAATGATTAACCAGGGTCATACAGCTAGTACATATCTGAAGCAGGATTTAAAATCAAGTGATTTATACATGATGTTCCAAAAGTCTTGGTGCAATTTTAAGCTAGTAAGATTGTTTGTTTTTTACAAGTTTTGAATAGTAAATAAAAAGTCATTAAAACTTAAAACAGCATGAAAACTTGTGGGATATCCTGTACTTTTATTGTATAAACATTTTAAAATATTTTAAGATTACATATTTATATCCTCTTCTATAAGCAAAAAATGTTTTTGGAAGTGGTTGTAATATTCTTGTTTCTGCCTCATCAGAGGCCAACTTGCTGCCAGTCTTTTTCTGATTCCTAGGAATCTCCATATCAAAAATGGCAGAATTAAAAATGACCTTCTGCTGCCTCTCTGGCCTCCCCTAGAACTCTGCCATGGGTTAGTCTGCCCAAAAGAAACTGAAAATTGAAGTCCAAGTGAAGGTTTTTAATAAAATCATAAAAGTGGAATGATGTCTCAATGGAAAATAAGGGCTTCCTGGGTTTTTTTTTTACTGGGCCATGAATAAGATAAAAAGTAAGAAACAATTTCATTAAATTGACAGCCATATTAACTTTTAAACATACTACCTCAACATTTACTTGATTTTTTTATAATTTCTGGCCACTTTTACCTCCCACCATTGATCATCAGCTAGACTTCATTGTTATAAATATTCCTTTGGGCCTTATGCTTATAGTCAAGACAACTTTTTTTTTCAAGGGATTGTAAATTGTAGTTTGATTGCAGAAGTGGTCTGGGTGGGGGGTGGGATTCTCATAAGATATTTCATTTTCTTTTTGCAACTTAGAAAATAATATCAATATCACCATTTTAGGGTGCATTAATTGGGCATGATATGATTCCACTGAGTAGAACCAAGAGAATGGACTCATTCATATCTATTCCATGTTGTTTACAAAAAATGCCCCCTTCCAAATACCTTGAATTTTCAAGATTTATGTACTACATCAAGGTAATATGGAGTTCTGGAACTGAGGTCATGAAGACTTCATTTAAAATCTAGTATGGAAAACGAATTCAATATATGATCTGGAAAAATTACTTAATTTCCTTCATCTATAAAATAAAGATAATATTAACACCTACTTCCCACAGTGGTTGTAAGGGTAAAATGAAACAATATTCATAAAGCACTTGGCAAATCCTAAAGCCTCACATAAATGCTGCTAGAAATGATTAGGAAAGAAAGAATCAAACATTGATTAAGCTCCTATAATGTGCTAGATACTATACTGAACATTTCATTATAATAATGATATCTATTAGATAATGATATCACATTTGAATATGTGGTACATTATCATTCTACTTTGAATACTATGTAATAAATAAATATATGTGTATATATATTCATCCATATATTTAATATTTGTAGAATTTCTGATCTAGGAAGATGAGAAAAATGAGACCCAGAGAGGGGAACTGAATTGTCCAGAGTGACATAGCTAATTACAATAGAATGGAAATCTAAACCTAAGCCCATTACTACTATACTCTCTTCTGTGAAAATTATGTCTTTTCAAAAATTCTCAACTATTTCCCTTGATTACCTTCAATTTATATTTGTTGACTGTGATGGGGCCCAGTATTTTAAATATAGAATTAAATGTATATTTTAGAATTTTACCTTTGCAATATATTTATCCTCTTTGTTTTCTGCAAGTGTCTATGATATAACTTTCCTTTATCCTTCCCTTATAAATGAGAAATGTCTACATTGTGATTACAGAGATGACCCAGGCATATATCCTCAAAACATCCCATTTCCTTTCTGCAACTCAGACTGTAATTGTGATGCCAATCTATGGGATCCTGTTTGTGGGGACAATGGACTCACTTATATAACACCATGTTTAGCTGGATGTAAATCTTCAGTAGGCCACGGAAAGGACTTGGTATGTATGGTGATTGTTCTCTCTTCTACAGCAGCAGCATCAATGATTTCATTGAGCACCAAATGTTCAAGTCAGCAAACATTTGTTTGGTTCAGAAAAATGCTCAAACACAAGAAAAGTGCAATTTGGTATTAATTTGCTTGTAGTTGTTAAATACAGGGACATCATTAGATAAAGTGCTACCTGGAAAAAAATATATGGACACAGGCTGACAATCAATATCTAAATTCTTAACTCTGAGGTCACCTATTTCATATCTCTTGGACTTTTATATATATATATATATATATATATATATGTATGTATGTATTTCATTATGGCATTTAAGGCAATGCGCATGTCAAAAGAGACCTTCTAGAAAATAGAATGCCAGTAAAAAAGGAATTAACTGCTGATTTATACCTGCAAAATTGCTATGTAATTACAAAAGGTAAGCAGAAATCCTAATGCAGAAAGCCATTGTTTCTAAGGAAATTCCTAAACAAAGGAATTCTTTGGGGATAGGATAAAGAATGCATATAGTTAAATCACAACTTTCAAAATAATTGATCTTTTGAATATTCTATTCAATTCCTTATGAGTATTTTCCTAAACCTATTTGTACAGGCAAAGTACAAATGGATCTTTATTCATTTAACAGAGTTATAGAACTTAAATATTTTAATGACGCCAGTCAGAACCTACCATTTGACCATAGCTATTCAATCCAAAAGCAAAAGAAAACTTCTTTCTAGGATTTCACAAAACAAAAAGCAAAAGAAAACTTCTTTCTAGGATTTCACAAAACAACACCAGAGGCAGCAAGCAAACAAATCTGTATAAAGATAAATAGGAAATGGGAGGAAGAGGGACTAGAACTGGAAAAGATTTCCTGTAGAATTTGGGATTTTAATTGGAATTTTTAAAAAGTCAAAGAGGACCATAGGTGGGCATGAAATACAAGAATACTACAAGCATGAGAGATAGACAAAGAAAGATGATTCAGAGCAGAGATCAAGTGCTGTAATCCATATACACCAAAGCAAATCTGTGAACTACTAATGAAATTCAGCAAAAATTTTCCAGTGATGTCAGCAATTGCCTTTTTGTCCTAGACCTAGTCCTTGGTCTTCCTAGCTTTGGTTTACATATGCAATCCCAAGGTAATCCACACCAGGTTGATTGTTTGAAATAAGGCAGAAAAGTCTGTTATGTTTGATTGTACCACAGTGTATCAGTCTCTGTATACAATGAGACTGATACACTGTGGAACAATTGAACATAACGGACTTCTCTACCAGCAGCAATGCAAGAATCTAGAACAAGGCAGAGGGACATATGAGAAAGAAAACTAACCACATTCAGAGGAATAACTGTGGGAGGAGAAACACAGAAGAAAAACAACTGCTTGAACACATGGGCTGATGGGGATATTATTGGGGATGAAGACACTAAACGATAACTCTAGTCCAACTATCAATAATATGGAATTAGGTCTTAATCAATGATACATGTAAAACCCAATGGAATTGTGTATTGGCTAAGGGGTGTTAGGGGGTTTGGGGGAGAGGGAAAAGAACATGAAACATGTAACTATTGGGGAAATATTCAAAATTAAAAAAAATAGAAAAAAAAGGCAGAAAATAAATAGTTTCTGCCATGGAACCACAATTTGACTGTAATACTTGAGTACTAGTTCCCATTTAATTAGATCTCTGATTTCCTAAACCTTAGATTTTACTTTCCTAGAAATATAGTAGTCTGTCTCACTTGGGTTGTTTTCCTGTATGCTATTTCTTAGTTACAACAAAGACAGTATGGGACAGTGGAAATATTGGCTTGTATGTCAAGAGATCTAATATCTAATTCCTGTCCAGCTACTAAGTGGATACTGAACAATTAATCAGACTATCAATCAATATTTTTTAAAAACTTACTATTTGACTGGCCATGTGCTAAATTCTAGGGGCAGAAAAAGAAGTCAAAGGCAATCTCTGATGTCAAGGAACTCACAATATAATAGCAGAGATAACAACAACAACAAAAATGTACTAAGAATGCACAGAAAAAATAGAGAATGTTCTTAAAAGGAGGCACTAAAATTAAGAGAGTTTGGGGAAAGACTTCCTATAGCATAGAGGATTCAGTTGGGATATGAAATAAGACCAGGAAATCAGTATGGGGAGATGAGGAGGAAGAGACTTTCCAGGCATAGGCAACAGTCAGAGAAAATGCCCACAGTTAAGATATATAGTATCTTATTTAAGAAACATTAAGGACTTCCAGTTAAGATGGCGGCAGAGTGAGGAGCAGCTGCTCGATCTCTCCTAACCGAAGCATATAGGAAGGGGACATAAAAACAAATCCAGACAAACGAAGGAACCCCACAATGGGGCGCGGCATTGAAGGTACACGGAACTGGGGCATTTCCACACTGTGAAGGGGTGAAACAGCTCTCACTAAAACACAAGAGGAAGAAGTCCCTTCACCACCCCCCACAACATGCACAGCTCCAAGGCCAACGCACAAGAGTGAAAGTGGGATTGGAGGAACCAGTGAGTCACTGGCAGCTCCAGGGCTTGTACCTGAGAGCTGCAGGACATAGGACCCCTAGTAGCTAAAGAACGCGCATGGACTTTCCCAAGCATCTGTGCGGGTGGGGACGGTGCCCTAGGCGCAGACAAAGATCTCGAGTGCACAGACTTTCCCAAGCGTCTGCGCAAGTGAAGACATTGCCCAGGCGAGGACAAAGATCTCAATCGCACGGACTTTCCCAAGCGTCTGCGTGGGTGAAGGCAATGCCCTAAACGAGGACAAAGATCTCGAGCGCAGGCTTGGACCTCGAGTGGGGACCTGGTGCAGATGGGAGTGCGGCTGTGGAAGCAGCCCTTGAGACTGCTGAAGGAGCCTCGGGCAGAGGGGCAGACCGGGGACGCCCCGGAGGCTTGACCCCGAGGACAAGGAGACCAGAGCCCTTGGGAGCTTAGAAAGTGCAGCCAGACCCTGAGTGTGAAGACAAAGCTGAAAAGGGGTGGGGCTAACAATGGCAAGCCGAGAACCCCAGAAGAAAAAGATTATCAAGAAAAGCTCTGGAACACGACAATTTTTACCCAGAGAAAATCCAGACAACAGAGGAGGACAAACAAGTATCCAAACCTTACCAAAACAATGAAAACTGGTCACAAACTATTGAAGAGTTCAAAAATGAGATGTTGAGGAAGATGGAAGAGATCTGGCAAGAAAATAACAGTTTAAAAGGCAGAATTTCACAATTGGAAAGTGAGGCAAGTCAACTGAAGAACAGAAATGACCAGATTGAAAAGGAAAACCAAAAGATTATAACCGAAAACCAGTCCCTAAAGGCTAGAATTGAGCAATTAGAAGCCAATGATCTCTCAAGACAACAAGAACAAATAAAACAAAGTAAAAAGACTTATAAAATAGAAGGAAACATGAAATATCTCAATGAGAAAGTGACAGACCAAGAAAACCGGTCTAGAAGAGACAATTTGAGAATCATTGGTCTTCCAGAAAAAGCAGAAATTAATAGAAACTTGGACTCCATACTTAAAGAAATTATTCAGGAAAATTGCCCTGAAGTCCTACAACAAGAGGGCAATATAGACATTGAAATGATCCATAGATCACCCTCTACACTGGACCCAGAAAAGTCAACACCCAGGAATATAATAGCCAAATTCAAGAGCTTTCAAGTAAAAGAAAAAAATCTTACAAGAAGCCAGAAAGAGACAATTCAAATATCAAGGAGCACCAATCAGGATCACACAGGATCTGGTAACCTCCACTCTAAAAGACCGCAAGGCTTGGAATAAGATATTCAGAAAGGCAAGAGAGCTGGGGCTTTACCCACGGATCAACTACCCATCAAAACTGACTATATACTTCCAGGGGAAAGTATGGGCATTCAACAAAATTGAAGATTTCCAAGTTTTTGCACAAAAGAGACCAGGACTAAATGGAAAGTTTGATATCCAACCACAAAAATCAAGAGAAACATGAAAAGGTAAATAAGAAACAGAGGGGAAAGAAAGAAAACTCATCATTTTTTAAATTTGACTCTTTAAGGGCTTAAATAAGATCTAATTATCTGTATTACTATGAGGAGAAAAGCTATGTATAATTCTCTGTAGTGAACTCTATTCACTATTATAATATTCACTATTATAGCAACCAGAAGAATAATTCATAGGGAGAGGACAGGATACTAAATGGTCTAAGATGACATAGGGGGTGGGAAAGGGGGGGGGAGTAGTAGGGGACACCAAGAGAAATCTGAGTAAATAAGAAAAATAGAACATTCTATTACACACAAAGAGGACATGAGAAGGGGAGGGGATAAATACTATTATAAGAAGGAGAGGAAGAGAGCATTAAGAGGTAATAATCAAACCTTACTCTCAGTGTAATTAACCCGGAGAGGGAAGAGTAGCTTTATTATCCATTGAGATAAAAAACTCTATCTAACCCTACTGAGAAAGGCAGAAGGGATAAACCAAAGGGAGGGGAGAAGAAGGGGGAGGGAATTCAATAGGCCTTTAAAAACAAAAAGAGGGGAATAACAAGGGAGGGGGCAGAAAGGGAAGTCAAACAAGGGAGGGGTTAAGGGATACTGGCTCAAAGAAAACCACTGGTTTAAAAGAAAATAATTTAAGAAGAAGAGGTAGAAGTAGGGGAGGATACAAAAATGTCAGTGAATGCACAACTGATAATTATAACTTTGAATGTGAATGGCTCATAAAATGGAAGCAAATAGCAGAGTGGATCAGAAATCAAAATCCTACCATATGTTGTCTACAAGAAACACATATGAGGCAGGTAGACATACCCAGATTTAAGGTAAAGGGCGTGAGCAAAATCTTTTGGGCTTTCAATGAGAAAAAGAAGGCAGGAGTGGCTATGTTGATTTCTGACAAAGCCAAAGTAAAAATAGATATGATTAAAAAAGACAGGGAAGGACATTACATCCTGATTAAGGGCAGTATACACAATGAGGAAATAACACTGCTCAATATATATGCACCAAGTGGTATAGCATCCAAATTCAAAGAAGAGAAACTGGCAGAGCTCAAAAAGGAAATAGATAGTAAAACCATAATAGTGGGAGATCTAAATATCCCTCTTTCAGATCTAGATAAATCAAACCAAAAAATAAATAAGAAAGAGGTAAGAGAGGTGAATGAACTCCTAGAAAAATTAGATTTAATTGATATGTGGAGAAAAATAAATAGGGACAAAAAGGAATACACCTTCTTTTCAGCTGCACATGGTACATTCACAAAGATTGACCATGTAATAGGGCATAGAATCATTGCAAACAAATGCAAAAGAGCAGATATAATAAATGTAACCTTCTGAGATCATAATGCAATAAAAATAATAATTAGTAAGGGCACCTGGACAGGAAAATCAAAAAACAATTGGAAATTAAACAATATGATTCTCCAAAACCAATTTGTCATAGAAGAAATCATAGAAACAATCAACAATTTCATTGAAGAGAATGACAATGATGAGACATCCTACCAAACTCTGTGGGATGCAGCCAAGGCAGTACTCAGGGGGAAATTTATATCCTTGAGTGCATATATAAACAAATTAAGAAAGTCAGAGATTAATGAATTGGGTATGCAACTCAAAAAATTAGAAAGCGAGCAAATTAAAAATCCACTGATGAAAACTAAATTACAAATACTAAAAATTAAGGTAGAAAGTAATAAAATTGAAAGTAAAAGAACTATTGAATTAATAAATAAGACTAGAAGCTGGTATTTTTAAAAAACAGATAAAATAGACAAAGTACTGGTCAATCTAATAAGAAAAAGGAAAGAAGAAAACCAAATTGACAGTATTAAAGATGAAAAGGGAGACACCTCTAATGAAGGGGAAATTAAGGCAATCATTAACAACTATTTTGCCCAATCATATGGCAATAAATATAGCAATCTAGGAGATATGGATGAATATTTACAAAAATATAAATTGCCTAGATTAACAGCAGAAGAAATAGAATACCTACATAATCCCATATCAGAAATAGAAATTGAACTAGCTATCAAAGAACTCCCTAAGAAAAAATCACCAGGACCTGATGGATTCACAAGTGAATTCTATCAGACATTCAAAGAGCAGCTGATCCCAATACTATACAAATTATTTGATATGATAAGCAAAGAAGGAGTCCTACCAAATTCCTTTTATGACACAAATATGGTACTGATTCCAAAGCCAGGTAGACCAAAAACAGAGAAAGAAAACTATAGACCAATCTCCCTAATGAACATAGATGCAAAAATTTTAAATAGAATATTAGCAAAGAGACTCCAGCAAGTAATTAAGAAGATCATCCACCATCATCAGGTGGGATTTATATCAGGAATGCAAGGATGGTTCAACATTAGGAAAATCATCCACATAATTGACCATATCAACAGTCTAACAAACAAAAATCACATGATTATCTCAATAGATGCTGAAAAAGCCTTTGACAAAATTCAGCACCCATTCCCTATTGAAAACATTGAAAAGTATAGGAATAGAAGGACCTTTCCTAAAAATAATAAACAGTATATATCTAAAACCATCAACAAGCATTATATGCAATGGGGATAAATTAGAAGCCTTCCCAATAAGATCAGGAGTGAAACAAGGATGCCCTTTATCACCTCTATTATTCAACATAGTACTAGAAACACTAGCACTAGCAATTAGAGAAGAAAAAGAAATTGAAGGTATCAAAATAGGCAAGGAGGAGACTAAGCTATCACTCTGCAGATGATATGATGGTATACTTAAAAAATCCTAGAGAATCAACCAAGAAGCTGGTAGAAATAATCAACATCTTTAGCAAAGTTGCAGGATACAAAATAAATACACATAAATCATAAGCATTTCTATATATTTCCAACACATTAGGGCAGCAAGAGGTAGAAAGAGAAACACCATTTAAAATCACCCTAGACCATATAATATACTTAGGAATCTATCTACCAAAACAAACACAGCAATTATATGAAAACAACTACAAAACACTTTCCAAACAAATAAAACTGGATCTAAACAATTGGAAAACCATTGATTGCTCATGGGTAGGATGAGCTAACATAATAAAAATGACCATTCTACCCAAATTAATTTATCTATTTAGCACCAGACCTATCAAACTACCAAAAAACTTCTTTACTGAATTAGGAAAAACTATAACAAACTTCATATGGAATAACAAAAGATCAAGAATATCAAGGGAAATAATGGGAAAAATGCGAAGGAAGGGGGCCTAGCAGTACCAGATATTAAACTGTACTATAAAGCAGCAGTCATTAAAACAATATGGTACTGGCTAATAGATAGAAGGGAGGATCAGTGGAATAGACTTGGGGTTAATGTCATCAGCAAGACAGTATATGATAAACCCAAAGAGCCCAACTTTTGGGACATGAATCCACTATTTGACAAAAACTGCTGGGAAATTTGGAAAACAATATGGGAGAGATTAGGCTTAGATCAACATCTCACACCCTACACCAAGATAAATTCAGAATGGATGAATGACTTAAATATAAAGAGGGAAACTATAAATAAGTTAAGTGAACACAAAACAGTATACCTGTCAGATCTCTGGGAAAGGAAAGATTTTAAAACCTAGCAAGAGTTAGAGAAAATTACAAAATGTAAATTAAATGGTTTTGATTTTATTAAGCTAAAAAGTTTTTGTACAAACAAAAACAATGTAGTCAAAATCAGAAGGGAAACAACAAATTGGGAAAAAATCTTTATAACAAACAACTCTGACAGGGGGTCTAATTACTCAAATATACAAGGAGTTAAATCAATTGTATAAAAAAATCAAGCCATTCCCCAATTGATAAATGGGCAAGAGACATGAATAGGCAATTTTCAGGTAAAGAAATCAAAAGTATCAATAAGCACATGAGAAAGTGTTCTAAATCTCTAATAATTAGAGAAATGCAAATCAAAACAACTCTGAGGTACCACCTCACATCTAGCAGATTGGCTAAAATGAAAGAAGGGGAGAATAATGAATGCTGGAGGGGATGTGGCAAAATTGGGACATTAATGCATTGCTGGTGAGTTGTGAACTGATCCAACCATTCTGGCTGGCAATTTGGAACTATGCTCAAAGGGCTATAAAAGAATGCCTGCCCTTTTATCCAGCCATACCATTGTTGGGTTTGTACCCCAAAGAGATCATAGATAAACAGACTTGTACAAAAATATTTATAGTTGTGCTTTTTGTGGTGGCAAAGAACTGGAAAAGGAGGGTATGTCCTTCAATTGGGAAATGGCTGAACAAATTGTGGTATATGCTGGTGATGGAATACTATTGTGCTCAAAGGAATAATGAACTGGAGGAATTCCGTGTGAACTGGAAAGACCTCCAGGAACTGATGCAGAGTGAAAGGAGCAGAGCCAGAAGAACATTGTACACAGAGACTGATATACTATGGTAAAATTCAAATACAATGGACTACTGTACTAGCAGAAAGCAATGACACAGGACAGCTCTGAGGGATTTATGGTAAAGAACGCTACCCACATTCAGAGGAAGAACTACAGGAGAGGAAACATATAAGAAAAACAAATGCCTGAACTCATGGGCTGAGGAGGACATGATTGGGGGTGTGGACTCGAAACTACCACACTAATGCAAATATCAACAATTTGGAAATAGGTCTTGAACAAGGACACATGTTAAAACCAGTGGAAATGGGCTTCAGCTATGGGTGGGGAGACAGCGAGGGGTGAAGGGGAAAGTAGGAGCTTAAATCATGTAACCATGTTAAAAATGAATATTAATAAATGATTTTAAAAAAAGAAACATTAAGGAGGTAAATGCCATTATATTAAAGAGTATGAAGTGAGGAGTAAGATGTAAGAAGACTGGAAAGGTGGGGGTGGATGGGGCTAGGTTATAAAGATCTTTAAACGGAGACCCAGTGCAATTTATTGAGTGTAAATGGATGGAAATAAAATGGTTTGAGATTGGAGAAAGGATTAGAGTGGCAAAAAACTCGAGGTAGGTAGACCCGTCAGCAGTCTATTGTGATTGGTTAAAGCATGAAGTGATGATGTCCTGAACCGTGTATCTTTACTTTACAGCATCTGGATTTCTTTTCTAAAAAATTAGTGTGTTGGGACTACAATGATGTCAAAAATCCATTGCAATTCTAAAATTTCATTGTTCTATGAATTTAAGAAGCTGTTAGAACCTGGTTAATTAGCTTACCTCCTAGTTGTAGCCCCTGCTTGGTATCCTAGTTTTAGTACGTTCTTGACCCAGACAAATAATAGACATTCAATTTTCAAACATTTATGAGCATTTATGATGTTCCAGGCACTGTATTTGATATTGGAATACAAATACAAAAGCGAAACACATTCCTGTCCCCCCCCCAATTTCATTCTATCAGGGAAGACAAATGTATACTTTGTTTCTGAACCAGAAGCCATGACTTCAAAGACTTAACCTTGTAACTCCCTTCTTTGCCCCCCCCCCAGTTCCTGACCAGCAGTCATTGTTTTCATTAGTAGTTGACTCTGTTGCCCTCTACATCTAGGTCTGGCTTTAGCTAGGCTTTAATTCTCTCCCTGGCTGTCTTTTAAACAACAGGTGCTTTGTTGCTAAGTATATTTCCTCCCTACCTGCTATCTTCCTGCCAAATATGTATCCCCTTCCATTTCTAGCAATCTGAATATAATCAAATAAATTCCTTATAGTTCCACGAAATGGTGTATCAATCTATTCCAGTATGGTTCTATTTAAATCCTGTTATTTTCCCAAATACTTCTGCCCTACCACCACTAGCATATATGTGTTGTGAACTCCTTGAGTTCAGAGATGGTTTTCCATTTTTTAATTTATCCCAGTTCTAGCATAGTATTTGTTACATTGTTCAAATTGTTCAAAACATAGTTTCTATTCATCATAATCATAGAAGTATACACAAAATAACAATATAATGGAAAGCATTTTGGAATAGTAGGTTATGAAAGACACAAATGCAAAATATATTTTCTCACTTGCATATATAATCAAAACATAAACCCACAATGTGTATACATACATATGTTCATATATGTATCTGTGTATGCACACAAATGCTTGATCCACAAATCTTGAACCATGATCACAACTACTTGAACAATGAATGCAGAATAACTCATTAATGTTCCTAAATAATAGTGAGTAGTGGTGAATAGATGATTAATGGATGAATAATGATGCAATTGAGTTTGGTGAGGCTACAATAGAGTATGTTAGTTTAAAATGATCAGCTCATTATTTTTCCTTTTGCATTTTAGGCATGCTATGTTGTTTTATTTTTTAACATGACAAATACAAAAATAATCATTTCCTTTAAGTATGTTTCACTTATAAATTCTGTTATAAGGAAACCAATTTACCTTTTATCTAAGTCAAAGCAGTAGTTGGAAAAGCTCTGAATTTGGAGTTGCAGGATCTGAACTTAAATTATTACTGCTACTTATTATTGCTTTAATTCTGATCAACTCTTTGGCTTTCAGTTTCCTTCTCTATTAAATAAGAAGTTTGTATTAAATGACCTCTACATGCTAAAACTATAGCCAAATTAAACATAAATCTTTAATAATAAACTAAAGTAAATTAAACAGATAAAAATAAAGTATTTTAAAATTATCTAATAGTTTAGTTGATTAATGTTTCATCCTTTACAAAGACTTTTTTGTAACATTTATTTTGCTTTGTAAATTGTATTCTACCATTTTGAAAATTTTACTTTTAGGTATTTCATAACTGTAGCTGTGTTGAAATTAACAATTTCCAGTCACAAAACACCTCGGCCTATTTGGGAGAATGTTCAAGGACAGCTGATTGTTCAAGAAAGTTTATTTATTATATGGCAGTGCAATCTTTGGCATACTTTTTCTATTCATTGGGATATACTCCTGGAACTATGCTGATTTTTAAGTAAGTAATATGAAAATTATAGTTGTATATGAGTCACAATGATTCTGTCTTTTGTTAAGAATCAAACAGACAAAAAAGTTACATTGAAGTTATTTAATTTCATAAAAATAAGGAAATGCCAAAATTACAAGATTGTGATTCCTGTGAGTCATATGCTGTTGTTTTGTACATAAAATTACTTCTTTTTGTTTTCTGTTTTAAAAAATTAATGTTTTTCAGATTATGGTAAATATCTACTCTAACAGCAACAGAAGCTTGTGTAATTTCTTATTTTAAAAAATACTGATATCTTTGTTATGTCACTTCCATGACATATCATGGTATTCCCTTTCAAGAAATGAAATGACCAAACATAAAGTCTCCTCATAAGCTTGAGGTATTTACTTCATAATATTTCAAGAAGAAGATAGTGAAAGTATTGAACATGGAGAATGCCAGATAAGATCACTCAGAATAAAACTGAGCATATCTTATCAGAAAGGAAAGGGCTGGTTGCTGATTCAGGAATTTCTCAAATATTAGCTTAACGAGGAATTGGGGATATGTGCTCTGAAGAAAAGAAAATACAATAACAATTATATAATTAATCTTCTAGTATTAGAAAATCTATAAAATAGATAATAGACTGAACTTCTTATATCTCACAATACAGAGCTAGAAGCCTGAGGCAAAAGTGGCAAACAGGTTGTTCATCCCTTATTTTGAAGAGGACCAATGGCATCATGGGGTCATGACTTCATTTATGCATGACTCAAGTAAAGCAGAATTACACAAAGTCTTTGGCTTCACTTTCTCTTCCAGAGTCCTAGAAGTCCAGAGGCAAGATAAAAAGTTAGGAAGGCTGGCAATGGTCTCAGAAACAATGGATGACCTTGGCTTATCTTACTACTAAGCATTCTACAATACTTGCTATACTCACCTTTATGGCTGTTGGAACAAATTGTTCTCATCTGCCCATTCCAAAGGAGTAAAGAAATTGTCAAATGCTGCAGAGAAGTCAAAGAGATCAAGTAAGATTATTATTAAGAAGATGGCATTAAATTTGCCAATTAAAGTATTACTTCTAGCTTTAAGGAGACCAGCTCAAGTTGCTAGAGCTTCTTGGAATCTGGAAAGTGGTCTGAAAAAGTTTAAGTTTAAGCCAATACTGCACATTATGTACCAAGTTCTAAATGGACATATTAAAAATATAAAAGATAACACCATAAACTAGTTAAAAGAGCAGAAAAACAGTTTTGTATTTATGAATGGATAAAGAATTTGTGACAAAGCATGGATAGAGAAACACACCAAAAAGATAAAATGAATTTTAATTACATAAACATGAAAAATGTACTCAAATAAAACCAAGATCCTCATGGCAATCTTGTGAAAGATTCTAAAGATATATTCAATGCCTGCTAATGGCATGAGCACTTCGGTATTTCTTTATTTCATGAATTGAAATATGCTTCATATATCCTTTCTATTATTTTCCAAAAAGTTAGAGCCCTCTGAGCTTCTTATAAAACAGACAATTCATGTCCCAGTCAAAATCTCACTGGCGGAGTCATCTACCTTTCTGGGCTTTGCAGTTGAGGTACTACATTGATGGTGCAGAAGAGAAAAATCAATATATTGAAAGATAGGGAAACCAAACCAAAAGAAAAAAGATTGAAATAAATAGTGATATTTAGCAAGAGAAAATATAATTAAGAATTTTCATTTAGAATATAGGTTAGGCTTATTTTATGTTGTTTCCAAGGGCAAAAAAATAGATCGAAATTATATAGAAATAGAATTATTTCAATTTAAAACAATTTCCCAATAGTTACAAATGAGCTAAATTGGAGAGTTTCCCCTGTTATAAGTAAAATATTACTGAAACTGGTTTTGGGATAAGAATATCAATTTAGTGATCAGGCTAACATATAACCAACAAATTGGTAGATCAGTGAATCTCCCTTGATGACCAAAGGCCCCCTGAAGTCTTTTAGGCAGATATATGAATAGTTTAAGAACCCATTATTCAGTTTCTCACTAGAGTACCCCAACGTATCTTTGGGTGGTGAATATTTAGTGAGGAGATAATTCATTAAGACTCTCAAACCCTCCTGAAGCCCATAAAATAGGATCATATAGGAACAGCCTTCGTGAATTAACTAGGTTTCATCAGAAGGAAATATTCTTAAGAGTTTCTAAAATGAGAGGTGATCCAAAAGACACAAAAACAAAACATTTGGAGTGTCTCTAATCCAGCACCTTGACACAGGAATAACACAGTATATAAAAATAAATTCTCATCCACTGACAATAATGAAGCATTTAACTACAGGTTATATTGTTATACACAGTGGACATTGAAGGATAGTTTCTTTTAGAGAAGTTTGTAACAAAGAAAAGATCGAAACAATACAGAAATTTCCTCAACCAAAAGAAAAATTTGGTCTTTGAGGGTAGAAAAGAAAGAAAGGCAAAACTTTTTTTTGAGTTTATTTTCAAATTTCAGTTCTCAAATGAGGAATTTTTATTTCTTCATTTTCAAAACTTTAAAGAGAAAGATAAAATCCCATTGTAAAGCAAACATTTTTATATAGGATATTAATTAAATCAGATATTTCTAAAAAAAGCAGAGTGGGAAATAAATAATAAGAAATAACAACAACAAATAAGCTAAGTAAAATCATTACGAAATTATTTTTAAATTGGTAAAATAGAAAAGGTGGCACAAAATTCCACTGAAGGAAAAAAAAAACTATTTAAAACATACTATTGGCCATTCATTTATTGGGAAATTCAGAGCCAAGATTGTGGAGTAATCAAGGATGTCTGAACCCCTCTGAAAACCCCCTCCAACCAAAATTAAAATAAAGTTTTAAAATGAATATTAGGGTGACAGAACTAGGGAAAAGAAGGAAGAAATGAAGGAAAGAGGCTATTTTCCTGTGGAAGACAACTTGGAAAGTAGGGAGAGAAGGTCTCTTTCACTGGGATCAAAAGAGAGTCTATATTCAAACCTTTACAATTTATTAATATTCACCAGCTTCATGCTACATACATTAATATCACTTTCAATTTCCTATAAAAGTAGACATTTAATCCTTGTGGAAGACAACTTTTCACTCATTACCTACATTTATTAACATGATTGGGTCATTTAAAAGCATTATATGTTCAGAAGGTGTGCAAGTATCACAAGTGTATCAAGAGTACTAAAAACTGTATGTTACAGAATGTGATAATCTGGAGATGTCTTATTGTTCTTTGTCTTTATTTCAGGAATGTTGAGCCTGAGCTGAAATCCCTTGCAATAGGTTTTTATGTATTAATCTTGCGAACAATAGGTATGAGTTTTTTTGCATTGTAAACTTATCTCAAAAATGTGTATATTAAGTTAAATGCAACGAATATTTACTAAGTGGGACAGGGAAATGGAGGTAATTCGTCTTTAAATGATAGACTTTTTCTTTTAAGAGTAAACCAAATAATGAGGGGAGGTGAATAGGTTTACATAAATATAATGCAAAACACAATATAATAGGGGCAATGAATGGATCTAAAGTGTCCTATGAAACTCTAAGGCGCAAATTACTGGTTTTAACTGGGCAAATCAATAAGACCTACATGAAGGAAATGGATTCTGAGTTTGGCATTGAGGAATGATTTCAATGTTCTAAAGAACTGAGATTGAAACCCAAGGTTAGATGATAGCCTACTTCACACATAGTTGTGTGAGAGTGCAAGCAGGATTAAAAAACAGCTAGAGGAAAAGAGGGAATGCCTTCCAGGCATGGTGAAAACCTGCTTAAAGGTAAGAAATTGGGAGAAGTATGATTTTTAAAAAAAGGAAGGATAGAAGGTTAGTTTGGTTGAACTAAAGAGATTGTGATAAAGAGTAATATGTAATAAAACTAGAAAAACAGTTTGAAGAAATGTTATTAGAAAGACTCACTAAAGTTTTTTTGAGCAGGAGAATGATGTGCTCAGATGAGAATTCTGAGGTCTTTCAAGATTTTCTTTTTCCTTTATCTAGTTTTGGTAATTTTTATAAATTTTTCTTCTGGTTCTGCTTTTCTTGTTCTGCACCAATTCAGAAAAGTCTATCTAACATTCCTTGAATTTTTCACATTCATAATTTCTTTTAACACAGTTATCTTCCATTACATGTATTTATTATAAACATATAGATCTCCCAGAGAAAGAAATTTCCTCTGCCACTTGAATTTAGTCCCTTCTTTACAACTTATAAAGTGGACTGCAGGAAACCATCAAAGCCATGACATTTAGCACAGCTCGTTACCAGCTCTGACAATCCAACACAACAGGTTGTCAGGAGGATGGAGATTCCATACTCAGTTTACCCTATGTGACTCTTTTTACAAGTGACATTCACTTGCATTGAAACTATTGCAATCAGTATCCTTATTCAGTCCCACGGAGACACAGAAAAACAGTACAGGTTCATGGCAAAAACAACCACAGTCACAGACTATCCACTATCCCAAAATAAACCCCTAAAAACCCCTATAGTACAGAAAACTTCCCCTAGAATCAGCCCAGCAAAGAACCAGCTGTTAGTGAGTTAATGCAAGTTTCTAAATTCCCCAGCAAGAAAGTACCTGGCCTGGGTTTGTTCCCAAACTCCCACAGACAAAGGAAACAGTGAAACACAAGGAAAACAGGGGAATGACAAATTAGCACAGAATCGCCCTTCCAGAACTGTATTCTTATTGACCCTATAGCAGAAAGAACAGCAAACATACTTCTTTTAAAAAATAGTGAAAAATGAAAGAATATGATGGGAGCAAAATTTGGACCAGACTGATATTATCGTATCTTATTTGATGTAAACAACTACCATAACTATCTTCTTGATTAATGATAGGTATGAATAACATAAAGTAAGAATATGTATGATTTAATTAGTTAAAATATAATCAACTATTATGCTTAACTAGGAAATGATGTTCTTGTACCTTACGGATGGCTGAAAATAATAAAGTTCCAACTAAGCCATTCCATAATGAATAATTCTTGACAAACTTGCTTCTTTGTTTAACCACAATAGGATAATTGGTAAATGCCAGGCATATGATATTTCAAAAGTTAATATGTGATTTTGAATGTAAGGGAAAATCAAAACCTGTATGAGATCATAAAGAAAAAAAAGGGTATAAAAATAAAAATCAGCAGATGGCAAGAGAGAACAACCTCTGCAATTCCACTTGCATTCTGGCTCGTTTTCATTTCATTTTCACAACGCCATCCCACCTCCAGAGACCCCCCCCCCCCCCCAAGCGAAGAGTGGGCTCTTCGGATACCTGCCTGAATAATTCCTGGTATGCCACATTGCTAGAAAGATTGATTTAACTAAGTGAGGGTCCATGGTTCAAGTCCCTGTTCATGCGCCAGTTTTTTGGTTGACTATATTAAAAGGTGGTAGCCAGAGGATTGAACAATTATCAATCCTCAATTAAGAATAATCTCAAGTCGAAATTGACTTTTATGGAAGTTTATTTACAATTGAGAAGAGAGAGAGGAAATAAGGAAATAAGAATCTAACACAGTAGGTAAATTACTATGATCCTCTAATTAATCCAGGTAGATCTAATTAACCCTCAGCAGAGAGTCAGAGGGCCAGAGGCACAGAGGCGAATGAAGCAAAGCTTCATTCATAGAGTCTCTATTAAAGGGAAGTTCCTTAAGAGAAGTTCAGAAAGATTCAGTCTATAAACTTACCACATGGACTTCTAAAGAAGATATTGAAAGAAATCTCACCAAGTTCTCAGCGTTCTAGCCAGCACTCCTCCACGAACCAGGAAACCTTGAAGACTGACTCAACTCTCTCCTTTTAAAGGGGTCACTTATGCGTCACTTCCTGTGCCTCCCTCCTAGTTTGAGTGTCCAATCACAATAGAAGCTTCTCATAGGACTGGCTAGGGGGCAGTAAGTTGATTCTGATCCGTCACCCACTCTAGCACACATGGATTATGGACCTCCCAAAATTGGAGGTGCTCTCACCTTTGGTGATTAAATCTAAAGATGGGCAGTGTAGACTTAATCTAATTATCACATGTGATAAAGGAGAAGAGATGAAATCTTTTATATTCCCTTATTTATTGCCCCCATTAGCTTTCTAGCTATGATCTGCAACTTCCTGTACAAGAATTTGTAGTTTAGGTTTAAGGTACAGAGTATGGGCTGTAGTAGCATAAGAATTAATTAGTTAATTAGATTAATTAAAGAACAGGGCTGCTTAGAAGAAGGATTTCCAGTTTAGGGCAAGAGCTTTGAAGGTTCACCTTAAGAGAGAGAAGAATCTTCTAGGGGGTTCCTTAAGAAGAATTCCCAGAAACCCCTAGGAAAGGACTGTTGAGGATAGTGGATTCACTTTTGGGAATTTCCTCTCAGCAATAAGTGGGTCAGAAGTTTCCTCTTTCAAACTTTGAATATTAGGTGATAGATATCTTTGTAAAACATCTATATATATGATGAAGACTAGGGAGTACTTGGAGCTGTTCTCTATAGGAGCTCCAGGTGGTGGCCGAGAGCAGTATCTATGAAAACTGATAGGCAGGTGGATTTCTGACTTGAGAGTTTATATGTTTATATATAAAAAAATGTATATATACATATATGCATATACATATAAGCTATAAAGTTTATGTATTTATTTTAAGGCGATAAAAAAGGCTTATAAATTAGAATAGATTTAGTAAATTAGATTATTATCTTTAGATAGTTAGTATAGTCAAGTTAGGCTTGATTTTCATCAAGCAAAAAAAAGTCCTGTGAGGGACAGAGGGGTTTGGGGGTTTCAGTTAGAAATCTTAGTTTTAGGGTAATATATCTCCTATCAATTTCTATTTCCGTGTTCTTTCCTTGATATTCTTATAGTTATTAATAAATAGGTTTTGTAGTAATTTGTCTCTAACCAGTTTCATCTACCTCTAGAACCAGCTAGGCCATAATAGCTTTAGTGGAATCTATAATTGATATCAACTGACAATCAACTGGCCCTAATCAATTCAAGATCCAATTTAACCATAGCAGTGGTTAGGACAAATAATCTCTCTTGTTTTTTTCTTAGTAAGACTACAGCTATTGTGCTATATTTGGGGAAAACCACTTAAGAAAATTATAGATGAAATATAATGAATCTATGCAGAAACAATGAGAATTGAACATGATAATAAAGATATGGCCTTACTAAGAGAGAGTATGAAAAAGTTATGAGCCTCTATTATTCTTTTTTAATTATATATTTTATATTCCCAATTGCATGTAAAAACAAATTTTAAGTCACTTAGCTCCAGTTGCCTGTCCCTTATTACTCTTCTGTTTTGGGACCAATATTAAGTATTGATTCTAAGATAGAAATTAAGGGTTTTAGGGAGGAAAAGTGATTATTTAGATTCTTTGTGCCTATGTAATTCCTTTAATTACTTCTTATTGCTATAATTAGCATTTCTAATATGATGTTCAATAATAGTTGTGATAATGAGCATCTTTGATTCTCTTTGTTTTTAATGGAAAGGTTTCTAGTTTATCCTTTTTTAAAGATGATACTGATGGTTTTAGATAGATATCATTATAAGGCAAGCTCCATTTATTCCGATGCTTTCTATTGTGTGAATGGGTGTTGTATTTTGAGGAAAAATATTCTGTATCTATTGATAAAATCCTGAGATTTATCTTGGATTTGTTTTTGTTATGGTCAATAGTTTTCCTAATATTGAAATAGTCCTCCATTCCTGACATAAATCTCACCATATCAGAGAGAATTATCCTTGGGATGTAATATTGTAAGTTTGTATCTATGTTCACAAAGGGAATAGAATTTTCTTTCTCTGCTTCTGTTCTTTCTAATTTAGATATTAACATCATATTTATGTCATAAAAGAAATTTTATAGGATTCCCTCTTTGCCTTTTCTTCCAAATAACATATATAGAGAGAATTAATTGTTCTTATAATATTTGGTTAAATTCATTTTTGAACCCATCTAGCTCTATAAATTAGATTGCCAGATTTCTTTTTCATTGGTGATGAATTTACACTTTTCATTGTTGATACTCAAATGAAAATTCGTAGAAAAAATAAAGAGGAAGACTAAATTACTAGTTTACCCAATTGTATGTCAATAGATCTGACAATCTAAATGAAATGCATGAATATTTAAAAATATATAGCATCCAGATTAATAGAAGAGGAATTAGAATGCTTAAATAGGAGGCAGCTGGGTGGCTCAGTGGTTTGAGAGCCAGGCCTAGAGAAGGGAGGTCCTGGGTTCAAATTTGGCCTCAGACCCTTCCTACCTGTTTGACCCTGGGTAAGTCACTTAACCCCCATTGCCTAGCCCTTGCCACTCTTCTGCCTAGGAGCCAATATACAGTATTGACTCCAAGACGAAAGGTAAGGATTTAAAAAAAAGAATGCTTAAATAACCATATTTCAGAAAATGAAATTGAACAAGCCACAAATGAACTCTCTAAAAATAAGATTCACTAATAAATATCTATATTTCAAATCATTTATTTTGAAGCATTGTTTTAAGGTGTGTGAGAGGGGATTTTCAGAGAAATTTAGGCTTCCATGCCTTTACTCTGCAATCTTGACTCTGCCTCCAGTTTCAATTTAAATTATGACCCTGGGATCCATGAAAGTTTTCAATGTTTTTATCATTATTATTTCAAGTAAATATTTTCCTTTGCAATCTTATGCATTTTATTTTATTCTTTAAAAAAATATTTTTGAAGCTATCTATAAGCTTCACTAGGCTGCTAAGGGATTTGTGACTGAAGAAAGGGCTAAGAATCTCTGCTTTTGTTTAACATCTGGTCATTTGATGTTGCAGGTGGAATGCTGACCCCTATTTATTTTGGAGCAATAATAGATTCAGCATGTCTGAAATGGGCCACTAATACTTGTGGAGATCAAGGAGCTTGTAGAGTATATCACTCTGTATCACTTAGGTAAGCTGATATAAAATGATTTCCCAAATTGATTTTCTCCCATAAAATACAGACATTCCAAAAAAAATGTAATAGCATAATCTTGTAATACTGAACATCAATACTCGTTGATTTTCTTTTATTTTGAAGAATTGATCATTACACATTTCATTTTACCTTGCTTCATGTCCAGGAATCCTGGACAAAAGGATAAAGGTGATGGCAATAGAGATCTCTATTCTCACATTCATTTCTTAGAGTTATTTTATCATGGTAGACACAAAGGTGAATATCTTTACTTTTTCTAACCTACAAAGAAATAACATGTTCTAATAACTATAAATTACATTTATAATATATTAAGTACTTTCTTATTATATACACGCTCTCATAAAAAAATCACTAGGAATCAAAAATATGAATTTCAGTCATAATCAATAAAAGGTACTTGAACAAGTACTTAACCTCACCAGTCTGTTTTCTCATCTGTGAAATTAAATATAGTATCTCTACTACATGCCTCAGGAGACTGTAAATCAACTCAATTTAATCCAACAAACATTTCATAATTATCTAATATTCTCAATACACTGTACTAAGTTATAGAGATAAAATGAAATGGAAAATGAAAAACAATCTTTCATTTATAGTACTTATAGACCAAGAGTAGAGGGTGAGACTGATGCAGAAATACTAATAATAAAATTAAGAAAATGAAAATGTGCATGGAAGTAAAATAGTCATGTGGATATATGGTTCAATTTTAGTTGCAGGGAATGAGTCGGCATCATTAAAGAAAGACAACTGGACTTAAGCCTTGGCAGAATTGAAGAATTTTAGTGAGTAGAGGTCAGGGACACAGACATTAGGGATGGTAACTGGATTAGGAATGTATTAGGTGGATTTCTTTGAATTGAGTTAATATGGTAGTGTAGAGAAGGACTCAGCCAAGTTCTCTAAATGTTCCTTTCCAACAAATTTCAAAATAATGCATCAAATTAAATTATTTAGAGATAGGAACAAGAAATCAAGGTAAAACATTCCTCAAGCTCAAGACATTTTAGGAGATGAGAAAGAGAGATTTATGACATGGGAGAGAAGGCTGGCCAAGAGGCCACATGGAGGAAATATGAATGGTGGGATTAGATAGAGTTGACAGAAACAGCAGCAGTTTGGGGAGCTCCCAAGAGATATATAACCATGTTGAAATGGCAGAAAAGAGATCTTTTCATTATGAAGGATCAGAGACCTTTGAGGAGCAATATCAATTTTAAGCACAAGGGATCAGGGACCCTGAGGAATAGTATCAATTCTGGATCAAAATGGAGGAGGGGATTTGAAGAGTAATATTGAATGCAATCACAAGGGGTCTGGCATCCTTTAGTTTCAACTAAATTCCTACCTCCTTGAAGAAGGATTCCTTGACTACACCTTAATGTTATTGCTTTTCCTCTAAAATTACCTATAATTTATTCTACTTAGATCTTTGCATGAAATTATTTGCCTGGTCCCTTCCCCTTTAGACTGTGGCCTTCTGTATTTTATAGCATATCCTTAGCACTTAACAAAATGCCTAGCATAATTAAAAACTGAATAAAAACTTGTTGATGACTTCACCAGAATTTCATTTTTGAAAATATCTCATTTATATTTGACTTAATACCACAGCTAGCCATGGGAATCTAGCTATGTTTTCTTAAAATATTTTCATTCTATTCAATAAACCTAAAGGGTGTGCCATATTGTTATACCACATCCAATTTTACCTTTATCACAAGTCTCAGAAGAAATGTTTTCTTTAAAGATTTAACTTATTTCCATGATGGCAACCATTTTCTCCCTTTTGGTCAAAAGAATAGGCCCAGCCTCTTATTACATTTTTAAAAAAAGCCCTTACTTTATACCTTAAAAGTGATATTAAATATTGGTTCTGAGGCAGAAATGTAGTTAGGTATAGACAACTGTTAAGTGACATGCCCAGAGTGTCTGAGGCCAGACTTGAATCCAAGTCCTCCCACCTCCAGGTCTGGCTCTCTATCCACTTAGCTACTTGCCTGCTTCCAGTTTTCTGACTTCTGAAGATTTTCTGAACATTATTAAGGTAAATTTAAAAAAAAATTCCCCCCCCGTAGACTTTTAGACAGACTACAGGATGAGATATTTAAAGCTTGACCTTGAAGATCACCTAGTGTAATTCTATTTCAAAGGAAAAGAAAATGAAATCAAGAGATATGAAATGTACAGTAACATAGATCATAGGTAGCAGAGTCCAGATCTGAAACCAAGTTCTGTGACTTTAAATCTTTGACTCTTTTTCCTCCACCAAAGCTTGGAAATATGAAAT
The DNA here is from genome assembly GCF_016433145.1 of Gracilinanus agilis. Lineage (NCBI taxonomy): Eukaryota > Metazoa > Chordata > Mammalia > Didelphimorphia > Didelphidae > Gracilinanus > Gracilinanus agilis. The sequence continues at coordinate 187,646,526 of NC_058134.1, read as the reverse complement.
CCTCTGCCCATTTACTAATTCTTGCCTTTATCACCACATGCTTATTTTTTACATTTTTCTTTTTTCCATAGTGGTTTGTAGCATATTTACAACAGGATATTGTTTTTATTTCTCCCTCAAATAACCTTTACACAAGATTTCATACCCATAGTTTATACTTTTTAATCCATAAGGATATCTTTTTAATAAATGGTGATTCTCTACTGTGTTACAGATCTGATGTGTTGCTTCTGAATCAGTTGTACCTTCATGTATAAATTACCCATGAACTTTAACCTTGAACATCTCGATGATATTAATGTTACTCTTGTACATGACAAAAAAAAGTCCGAAAACCAATTTGGGAGACTCTTTTGTTTGTTTTGGCTAATACATCCAAATAGAAGAATTGACAAAATGTATTTATTAAGCTATAAAACATACTGGAACTGATTCTCTTCCAAGCACACTCTTTGCAATATTCCAGAAGAGGGATTAATATTAAAAAGGTTAAAACAAAATGGAACTACTTGAATGAACAACAATTAGTATTAAGATGTATGTGTAGCCAGTATGGCAGAGATGGAACGTGGTTATAGAATTAGAAAGATGGATCTAAAACCAACTTCAGTCACTTAATAACTATGGGACACTGTAAGAGTTTATTAGAAATGGAAAGTGCAATAAGATTTTGGTCATACCCTATATAAATGTTAGCAAATATTGTCACATGTATTTCCAGATTCACAGTCCTCACTATGAGGAGTCTCATAACAAAACTTCCCTATATTTCCCATCACTATTAGCCAAAGAAAATAAAAAGGAAGAAGTATATTGTGGATTTTTAATTTTAATTTTCTACCCTTTCTTCATTGTTTTTCATTCTCTTTGGGGAAAAAAAGGATGTCAAGTAATTTGAGAACAAATCTTAAATTTCTTTCAATTTTCTGGTCTCATTTCTTCTGTGAAACATAAAGACAAACCCCCAAGTGATCTTTCCCTCTCTATTTCTAACACAAATTCTTTATTTTTGGTTCTTTTTCTTTCTTTTTTGGGGGGAGGGGTGAAACCCTCTCCAATTTCTACCAATAACTACCCCCATTCTCCTCAATTCATTGTGTCTAAGGAACAGCCATTTATTCTTTTTAGTCACTCATATGACAGTAAGACATGAAAGGGAGAAAAAATTTCATGAACAAAAATACTTTCTTGATTAAGAAAACTATTTTACCATATTTATTATACATTCCTTTGAGACTTTTTCTAGACTAAATGAAATAACTAAATTCTTCTAGGAGCTATTTCTTCTGACAGCATATCAGTTTATGGAAATAATATATTTGTTCAGAAAATACATATTTGTATTATGCATGTTATATTCATAGAAAAATATATATTCTAACTAAGATCAGAAATCCATAAATTTATTTTAAAATACTTTTCATGATATGTTTACTAGAGTATGTGGTATTTATATTCTAAGGGGAAAGAATGTGTTTCTAATTGTTTATATCATATGTATACTTGCATTATTTTTATAGTTCACAATTCATTGTAAATCCCAAAGCAGTATATAAATTGAAACATATTATTCAAAGTTTACAACTTTTGTATTTTTTACAGAAACAAATTCACTGGCTTCATTTTAGGAATTAAAGTGCCAGTATTCATCTTATTTATCTTTTTATTCATTAATATGAAGAAAAAATATGAAGAAAACACTGGAATTTCTAAAAACGGAAGAAGAAATATGGATGACTTAAACATTAAAGAATCTTTAAACAATGAACAGTTGGGACCTTTTGCTATTTCAGACAATGAAACATATTTGTAAAAAACGTACGTTACTTGTTCACAACCAAGTCTTTTGTATCCTTCTTGAGATCCAGAAGAATCAGAATCCACAATAGAAGTTATGATCAGATCTTTGACTCAGTTAACCTCCTCCTTTTGAACAGAAGTTCAGGAGTAATGTTGTTCCTTTTTCCTGAGATTTCTGACGTGTTTACTTCATAGAGTATTAATTAAAAATGTCAAGCTGACAGTGACAAAAACCTAAATGAAAAGATGATGAAACATATCTTGTTTTCAGTATAGCCCTTTGATTGTAATGAAGATATATAGTGCATCTTCCATCTATCAATAAAGGTAATTTATGAGATTAATAAATAACTGGAGGCTAAGGATCTGCTCTGTTTATTATTTCATTTAATTAATCAAATAGATAAAAATTCTGGGCATAGTTCAAGTGAGAGGAAAAACCAATATTATATATTGTGACAGGAATAACCAGTATTATATATTGGTAGTAGTTGATTTCCCTGAATAAAAAGAAAATGCTTCTGTTCTTTCTTGTGATAAACAACTACCCATCAGCCAATGTGAGTTAAACCATTCAGAAAAAGGTGGCTAGGCACTGAAAGAGATGTGATAATGAGAATAAATATTTTCTGGGTGGGGAAGGAATTTCCTTTTATTATACAAAGAAGGGAAGAAGTGTTTTTCAAAACTTATCAATGAATTTCCTGTTCTCTGAAATCAGATATTCTTATCAGAAGATACTCACTTAATTTGTGCATTCTACACCAATAGTTTACTTGTTTCCATCTGAAATCCAAACTCTAAATGCCTAACTCTCTTATATAGAGAGTATAATAGTATAATATAAAGGATCTTTTTTCATTCATTTAAAGATAAGTGTGAATGAGACACTGACTCATTGTAAGTTTCCTGGAGGCAACTAGGTGGTTCCTTGGATTGAGAGGCATACCAGAGATGAGAGGAGATCTTGGATTCAAATATTATTGCAGACACGTCCTAGCTTTTGACACTGGAGAAGTCACTAAACCCCTATTGCCTAGCCCATAATCCTCTTCTGCTTGGAACTAATACACAGTATTGACTCTAAGATATAAGGAAAGCATTTTTCAAAATGGATGTAAGCTTCCTGACGACAAGTATTATTTAATTTTTTGCCTATATAGCACCACAAACTATGTCTGAAACATCAAAGGCACTTAATAAATGCTTATTAATTAATTATTGGCACTTCTTATAATCAGGTTTTGATGTGAATGGTCAAAGAGCATGAGAAGATTTGACACTTGAGGAAAGTCAAAGTTGAGACAAAATGTAATAGCAAAAGTATGATGGATAATAAAAAATGAGAATGTTATATTAACCTTCAACTATTTTATATTGTAGCTAAAATTGTTTGAGAGGCGTTGTGGATGTAGTAGTTTGATGACCCAAAGTCAGGAAGACTTGGGTTTGATTTCTTCCTCAGTTAATTTACTGATTTATCATCACATAAATTTATCATCTATACAGTCATTGATAAGTCCCTTAATTTTCCAAAGCTTCAATTCTCGCATCTGTAAAAAAGAAGTGATTTGACCTTTAAGGCAAATTACAGACCTAAATCTATTGTTCTAGTAAAGATTGATGTTTAGAGAGCTCCTTAAAGTTAAAAAATAAGTTATCAACATTTTCTTATTTGAGGTTCATAGAAATTCCCAGAAGGTACATGCTCCTAGTGTTATAATCATTTCCTTTTTGCAGATGTGAAAATTTAGGTTCAGAGCAGTCAAAGTGAAACTCATGATCACAAATCTAGGAGGTAATTCAAACCTAGATTGACCTGATTTCAGGTGCAGAATTTGGGATTGAGAAATAAATTTCACAGATATAAGATAGGAAATGGATTGTTAGATATCATTTCAACTGAAAATAATATGAAAATTGAGTTTAGCCCCATCAGCAAGGATTTATTAAGTGCCTATGTACAAAAACATATAGTCAATATTATTAAATGCCTACTATGTGCTAGAACTGACTGAAGCTTTGGGGATACAAATAAGAAAGGAAAAATAGTCCCTGCCTTCAAGTAGTTTACAATGAATGAGGGAAGATAATACACAAAAAAATGTAGTGGTAGCCAGTAGTTAGCTGCTATGGAGACATTATATTCGTGGAGTTGAAACCAAGCAAAGAAACTAATGGGAAATAAAGAATTTAACTCTTCAGAGAACTATATTGCTTCCCTCTCCATGCCTTCAATCAAAGGAGTGAAACCACAGAGAGGGAAGTGAAGTGTAAAAAGCTTGGGAAAGAAGGAAAGGACAGGGTTACAAATAGCTTTAAATAACAAAGGAGTTTATATCTGATCTTGGAAGTAGTATTGAACCGGTGACCCAGGTAAATGACAGAATGAGACTTATATTTTAGAAAAATTACATTGGTAGTTTGAATGCATTTTGGATTAGATTAGAGATTGTGTCAAGGACATTAGTCAGAAGTCTATGGTAATCGTTCAACTGAAAGGCAATGAGAACTTGATCTAAGCTAGAGGTTCTATGTGAGGAGAGAAGGGGACATCTGTAAGTATAAAGGAGAAGGTAGGTAGAAAGCATTTTTATGTAGCATCTATTATGTGCCAAGTACTAAGCCAAGCACTTTACAAGTATTGCATTGATCTTCAAAACTCTGTGAGAGGTAGGTACTATTTTATCTTCAGCTTACAGATGAGGAACTGAGCTAAAGAACAATTAAAGGTAAGTGACTCACTGAGGGCCACAGAACTGGCAAGTTTCTGAGTCCAAATTTGGCCTTGGATCTTCTTAATTCCAGGCCCAGCATTCTATCTGCTACTCCACCAACATCCTCTATACAAATGAAACTGTGAAATATACACTTGAAGCAAAACAAGGTACCCAAATTCCCAGGAAATAAATAATAAAGACAAGACTAGGCATGTGATGAGCAACTTACCTTTCTTTACCCTAATTTATGCTATCTCAAATTCATTTCCTGCTAAACTGGAGAAAATCTTAGAATTCTGTAAAACAGTTAGAACCCTAAACTAGGAACTTCTTTGTAACAAAAGCTAGAATTTATCTTAATTTCTTCTTTTACTCTTATTAGTATAACTAGCCTATTTTGTACAATATTGAATTGTAGGGGTGATAATTGGCATTCTTTCTATAATACTGATCTCCTTGGGATGTTTCTAGCTCATCCTCATTACAAATAATGCTTGCTCATGGTTTTAGATAAATGCTAATTATCATTTTAAGGAATGTTTCATTTATTCATATGTTCTCTAGTGTTTTAAATGGAAATGGGTTTTGTATTTTGTCAAAAGTTTTTTTGGGGAGGGACAGCTGGCTCAGTGGATTGAGAGATGGGAGGTCCTAGGTTCAAATCTGGCCTCAGACATTTCCTAGCTGTGTGATCCTGGGCAAGTCACTTAACCCACATTGCCTAGTCCTTACCACTCTTCTGCCTTAGAATAAATACACAGTGTTGATTCTAAGATGGAAGGTTAGGGTTTGTAAAAAAGGGATTTTTTCTGCATCTGTTGAGATAATCATATGGTTTCTTTTGACTTTGTTATTGATATGGTCAATTATGCTGATAGGTTTCCTAATACATTCCTGGTATAAAACCCACTTCTCTATTATATAATACCTGTCATATACTCCTATAATCTTGTTGGTTAATTATTTAAAATATTTGAATCAATATTCATCAAAGATATTGGTCTATAGTTTTCTTCCTCTATTATTTTCTCTACCTCATTTAGTTATTGGCATCATAGTCATGACATCAAAGGAATTTAGTGGAATTCTTTCTTTGGTTATTTTTCCAAATAGTTTGCATAGCATTGGAATTAATTTTTCTTTAAATATTTGGTAGAATTCACTTGTGAAATCTATTTCTAAAGTTTTTACCCATAGGGAATTCATTGATGCCTTGTTAAATTCCTTATTTTATTTATTTATTTGTTTGTTTATTTAATTTAGAATACTTTTCTATAGTTATATGATTCATGTTCTTTCCCTCCCATCTCCCCCCTCCTTCTGGAGCCATTGAGCAATTCCACTGGATTTTACATGTATCATTGTTCAAAACCTATTTCCATAGTATTACTATTTGCAATAGAATGATCATTTAAAGTCAACATCCCCAATCATATCCAATCAAATGATGTGATCAATCATATGTTTTTCTGCTGTGTTTCTACTCCCACAGTTCTTTCTCTGGATGTGGATAGCATTCTTTCTCATAAGACCCTCAGAATTATCCTGGATCAGTGCATTATTGCTAGTAGAGAAGTCCATTATGTTCAATTATGCCACAGTGTATCAGTCTCTGTGTACAACATTCCCCTGGTTCTGCTCTTTTTGCTCTGCATCAATTCCTGGAGGTCTTTCTAGTTCACATGGAATTCCTCCAGTTCATTATTCCTTTCAGCACAATAGTATTCCATCACCATCTCACCATCAGATACCACAATTTGTTCAGTCATTTCCCAATCAATAGACACCCCATTTTCCAATTTTTTGCCACCATAAAGAGTGCACTTATAAATATTTTGGTACAAGTCTTTTTCATTATTATCTCTTTGGGGTACAAACCCAGTAGTGGTATGACTAGATCAAATCAATGCCAATTTTTAATGAGTTATTTTCTTCAGAGAATGTTTGCATCTCCTTTTTTCAAGTGGTTGACTACTCAGAATTTCCTTGCATTACTTTTATTTTTCCCCTTATTTTCCTCTACCTATCCTATTTGGTTTTTAAGGTCTTTTAAAGCTCTTCCAAAAACTATTTGGGGATTTATAAGAATTTGATCTTTTGCTTTGACATTTTAGAAATAGACATTTTGACTTTACTGTCCTCTGAACTTAAACACTGGTTTTCTCTGTCTCCATAGTGTAGTAGTAATATAGTTTAGAAAGATAGAATTTGGGGGCATAGATAGAGGAAGAGAGGTCAGCCTTATCTTGGTCAAGGGGGAAGCAAGCTTTTATGAGCCAGAAAATTTAGGGGTTGGTATAAAGTTTATTAGATTAAGGCACTTTCCTACCTGATTTTTTCCTTTTACTCTCCCTTTTTTGAAAGGTTCTTTATATTACAAACAACAGTTTTACATATAGTTAGAGTGAGCAGGATTCTTTCTTCTGCTTGGACTTAGCCACCTCCACTTAGGAGTTTATCACAACCTCCATCAACTGTTGGTCAATACCAATAGTTATCAATATCTGGGTCAATATATTTCCCATAAATAACAATAGTAATATTTATGATTGGGTTCTTTCTCTTTTGCTTACTCACTTAAAAAATAGGAGCCAATAGGCCCAGGGCATAGGTGATGATATTTCAGGTTTCAGGATTTTCTTCTGTTATTTTATGAACCTTAATTAGTTCTTCCCATTTCCATAATCCAGAGACAAGTGTGGTCCTTTTCCCCCACCTTGTTTCACACCCCAGTTTGCAATATATCTTAGATGGCTGCAGTTAGGGCCCCAATAGTTCTGTCCCAGCAAGTAGACAGTTTTACTTCCTGTGGGCCCCAGGTGTCTGAAAACACCAGTTTAGCTCCCTACCCTGGAAGCACAGGGGTTTCCATTGCCTTGGGGGTGAGTACAGCCAGCAAGAAACTTTGCCTCTCAGCAACCTGAGCACCAGGGTCCATTATCTCCTCACTCTATTCCTGAAGTTGTGCCTGAGAGTAGTTTTCAGTCAGCATGCCTGGACCCCGCAAAGTCTTCCCCTGGTCAGCTGCCTAATCTAGGGTGGTGGGTGTGTGGGAATCCCTAGAGCTGAGGCTGTCTCCAACACAGATGCTCCCAGGGTTCATTGTTTTTTTACTTCAAGAGATTTTCTCAGGGGTATATGTGCTTGGATCAAGTGAGACTATGGCTGAGGATGTCAAAGACCTTCTTCCTGAATTGTCATTGGCTGGTCTTCTTGACTCCTTTCTCTTATATATTTCTGCTACTTTAGAGTATACTCTGAGTTGCTAATTTTTATTGTTTGTGGAGGGAACTGGGGAACTGGAGGACAAGGTAATTTCGTCCCTTATTCCACCATCTTCCCACAATCCCCACAGCAATTTTCTTTGGTGATTTATTGGAGTTTGGTGTCAGGGCTTTTGGTCAATACATTCAGGAAACTTGATGATTCTTCATTTTTTTTAGTCTTATCCTATTTTTAAAGTCAATTGTTTTCTAAATTTCATCTTAGATTTTTTTCTATTTTTCATTTCTTCAATTTTATTTTAATATTACTTGATGTCTCTTAGAACCACTAACTTTTATTTGATCAATAATAATTTTCACAATGTTATTTTCTTGGGAAAGGCTTTTTTTCCAAACCTGTTATTTCTTTCTTCATATCTATTTCACAGCTCTCAATTCTCTTCCCATTTTTCCTTCTATATTCTGGTCTTTATCTCTTTTAAGAATTCTGGAATTGTCAAGCTGTATTTTTTATGGCTTTGCTTGTATGTGTTTTTGAGTTATCTTTTCTTCTGAATTTTTGTCTTGAGCTTCCCTTTATCCATAATAGCTCTTTATGAACCTTCTTATAGCATCTGACACCTATTGGAGTTTTAATAAATGTTACATTCTTTCCTCCCTTTTTTGTTCATTGTTCCTGTTTACTTCTTGATTTTTGGACTTTATGCTAGGGCTGGGCTCCACAAACTTATGGGAGAATGTCTGACCTTCTAGAGTCTTCTTTTACCTTTCTTCTACTTTCACAATTCATACTGAGGATGAGCAAAACAAATCTTTGAACAATGTGTTCCAGGGAAAACTTTGATCACTGAAATCTGCAAATTCTACAATTTAGTTCTGTTGACTTGACCCTATTGGATTGATTGATCCCAAGCCAAGGAAGTGTTGTGGGGAAAATGTTAGGTTAACTCTTACAAATATAATAAAAAGTGGATTTTTGCTCATATATCATTAAGTATATAACCTATGAGTAGGGGAAACCAGTGTACAAATCCTCCTGTAATTATAAATATAGCTCCTATAGATAAAACATAATGGAAATGGGTTACTACATAGTATATATCATGAAAGACAATAAATAGTTATGAATTAGCTAGAACAATGCCTATTAAACCTCCAATTGTAAAAAGAGGAAAATGAAGCCCAGGACCCATAAAACTGCAGGGGATCATTTAATATTACTTCCATGTAGTGTAGTCAATCAACTTAATACTTTAACTCTTAGAGGAATAACAATAATTACATTTACTGAAGTAAAGCAAGCATGCATGATAAAACCTAAGAATCCAATTGATATCATAGCTCAGACTATTTCCATGTAACCAAAGGGTTCTTTTTTTACCTGAATAATATGTAACAATATGTGAAATAATTCAGAATCCTTGAAGAATCAGAATATATATTTCTGGAAGGCCAAAGAATCATAATAGGTGTTGAAGTGAAGTTGGATTTCCTCTTCCAATTGGATCAAAGAAAGTAGTATTTAAATTATGGTCTGTAAGGAGTATAATAATTCCCATGTCTAAAACTGGTAAAGATAGCAATAGGAAAACTGCTATTATTATTACTGACCAAATGAATATAGGGGTTTGAGATTGCTGATAGTTGTATATTAATAATTGTTTTAATTAAGTTAATAGCCCTGAAAGTGAAGTGAAAAAATTGCTAAATCAACTGAGGCACCAGCATGGACAAGGTTTCCTGCTAATGGTGGATATACTGTTCAACCTATTCCAGTCCCTGCTTCAACTGTGGAAGATGCTAGGAGAAGAAATGAAGGTGGAAGTCAGAAACTTATATTATTTATTCATAGGAATGCTATATCTGGGGCTCCATTGATTAGAGGTATAAGTCAGTTTCCAAAGCCTCCAATTATAATAGGTATGACTATAAAGAAAATTAATATGAATGCATGAGCTGTAATGATTACATTGTAAATTTGATCATCACCAATTAGAGTGCAAGGTTGGCTGAGTTTAGCTCAAATAAGCAGGCTTAGGGTAGTCCCCACTATGCCTGCTCAAGTGCCAAAAAAAAGATATAATACACCAATATCTTTGTGATTAGTTGAAAATAGTCAACGGTTAATGAACATAGGTAAAATGGCTGAGGTAAGCATTACACTGCAAATTCAAAGACAGAGAATAGCAATCTTCTTTTACCAAATAAATTGGAGCCAAATGATTAAGAGCTTAGCTGTTAATTAAGTTGTAATGGGATAAATACAGGCCAATTTAGTATTTGAGAATAAAATATGGAAGCCCTAGGGCTCTCCTGCCTTTCTTTTTCTCTAAAAAAGTGGTAGAGACTTATGAGTTTTGGCAAAGCCTAGGTGGTTTACCTGCTTAAGTGTTTCAAGGCCTTTGGTCTGTTTCAATCCTAAACCTTTGGGTTGACTTTTAAGTAAAATTATACATTGAATTGCAAATTCAAAGAAGTGGTTTAAATAGTACTACCAAGGTCTTAAAATATTTTAAGAACTTAGCTTAATTAAAGTATTCAATTTGCTTTGGAATGATGCTATATAGAGGCTTGTAATTCTTAGGATAGGATAATGAATGGGTGTTAGTGGTAGGAGGAGGGATGAAATAATGGTTTGTTTTGGGATAGGTGATATTTTTATTGAAAAGAAAACAGTGTAATTTTAAATTTTTGATTGAAGGGAATATAGTTAGGATTGATGAGTAAATAATCTGTAAGTAGAAGAATAGATTTAGTAGGGCAGATAAGGCTAGGATTGTTGCTGTAAAAAGCGTTATTGTAAACAATAAGTTCTTGTAGAATTAGTCATTTTGGCATAAAGCCTGTGAATGGTGGTAGTCCTTCTAGGGATAATAGGGTTAGTAAAATAAACATTGTTATGGACCAGACTTATTTCATATGTTTGCTAAGGAGTTTACTTTGGTTATTGATGAGTAATTAAGTGTTAGGAATGAAGTAAGTAGAGCAATAAAATAAATTACTAAGTTAAATAAGGTTAATGTAAGGTAAATTAAGATAATAACAGCTATTCATTTTATATGGTGTTATAAAATAAAGAAGAAGGTATCTTTATTGTTACTACTAGGCTAGTTATTATAGTTGTTATTAATCTGGGAAGCTGTGCTTTGGTTTCTCTTGAGAGAGAGAGAGAGAGAGAGAGAGAGAGAGAGAGAGAGAGAGAGAGAGAGAGAGAGAGAGAGAGAATCGCTTTCTTTGTAACTTACAACTTTAGAAAATTTCCTGGGTCAGTAAGAAGTTAAGTGACGTTTTGTCACAGAGCCAGTATATGTTGGGGGCAAGATTCAAACTCAGCTATTCCTAACTCCAATGTTTGTGCTTTACATACATAAGTAGAACAGAATTGATACCTCTGCTTTTTAAAAACCTACTTATGTATGAAGACATCACAGAAATGCTGTCTAAACATAGGTTAGGATAGGACGTAGACAGGATGGGAACCACACATGTTTCTAGTCATTTCATTTTAGATATATGTAAACCAAGGCACAAAGAGGCTAAGCTACTCGCATCTCATAATAAAATAAATAGCAAAGTGGTAATTATTTTTTCTTTGTTTTTATTAACTTAATTTAAAAAATTTTTAAGCATTCATTTTTTATTTTGAATTCCAAATTCACTACCTTCCTTCAATCCCTTCTCCATCTCTTTGAGAAGGCAAACAATATAATATCCATTATAAATGTGAAGTTATGCAAAACATTTCTGTTAGCCATGCTTCAAAAAACATCGAGAAAATTAAAGTGAAAACGTTTCAGTTATTAGTTCTCTTTCTCTCTTGGTAAATAGCATTTTCATCAGGAGTCCAATAAAATTGTCTTGGATGCTTGTATTAATTAGAGTAAATCTTTCATAGCTGAATATTGTTCCATTGTTTTTACTGTTTATAATGCTCTCATTCTGCTTGCTTTCCTTTGTATCAATTCATGTAAGGTTTCCTATTTTTTGTCTGAAACTATCCCCCTCATCATTTCATACTGCACGAAGGATTCCACCAAAATTATATACCACAACTTTTTCACCTATTCCCAAACTAACAGGCATCCCTCAATTTCGAATTTTTTGGTACCTCAGAAAAAAGTTGTCAAAAATATTTTTGCACATACAAATATTTTTCTTTGAGTCTCTTTGGGATACAGATCTAGTAGTGCTATTTTTGGGTTAAAGGGCATACACATTTCATAGCCCTTTAGCATAGATCCAATTTGTTCTCTAGAATTGATAAACCATTTCAAAACTCCACCTGCAGTACATTATATCCCTATTTTTTCAATGAACAATCCAACATTTGTAATTTTCCTTTTCTTTAAATTAACCAATCTGATACATGTGAGGTGGCAGCTCAGAGTTGTCTTAATTTGCATTTATTGAATTATTAGTGATTTAGAGATTTATTCATGACTAGAAATAGCATTGATTTTTTCTTCTAAAAACCACCTGTTAATATCTTTTGATCATTTATTGGCTGAAGAATGTCTCTTAACCTTGTAGATTTCACTGAGTTCCCTACATATTTGAGAAATGAGACCTTTATCAGAGAAACATGTTTTAAATTTTCCCCTCAATTTCCTGTTTTCCTTCTAATTGTAGCTTCATTTGTTTGGTTTGTGCAAAACTTTGAAATTAATTTAATCAAAATTATCCATTTTGGTCTCATAGTACTCTATATCCCTTATTTGCCCATAAACTTTTCCCTTATTCTCAGATTGGACAGGTAAATATTTCCATTCTCATCTAATTTGCTCTTGATATTTTGTCCTTATATTGGTATGCAGTATGCAATAAATGGTTTATTCCTAATTTCTGCCAGATAGAGTGAGGATTCTTACCCAAGTAAGTCATTTGGTTCTACATCTAATGATCTTTCCAATATACTAGAATACACTTGAGTTAGTTAGGTAGTATAATGGATAGAATGCTAGGCCTGGAATTAGGAAGTCTCATCTTCCTGAATTTAAATCTGGCCTCAAACACTGTCTGTGTGATCCTGGGCAAGCCACTTAACCCTGTTGGCTTCATCTGCAAAATGAGCTGGAGAAGAAAATGGAAAATTCTAATATCTTTGTCAAAGAAACCTCAAATGGAGTCACAAAGAGTCAGATGCAACTTTAAACGACTGAACAACAAAATTCCATGATGCCTCCATTCACAAATAACCTCTCCTTTCTTTGAGTTCTCTTAGAACTCCATCCACAAATCTCTCTTCAGTTATAGAAATATTTTTCTCCTGTACTTTAGGCTTCTCTTTTTTTTATGCAGACCTGAGATTTCATTGGTTTATGGAACACAGGGAGGAAAATCCCTCTACAACAGCACATCAGAAACTGTTTCAAAACAGCATTTTGAAGTGTTTCCTGAGGGGGTGGGGCTGGAGGTAGTTAAAGTGAGTATCTAACATTAATATCACAAATATATGAAATTCTAGCAGCAAGAGATAGAAAGAGAAATTCCATGTAAAATCACTCTAGACAATATAAAATATTTAGAAATCTACTTGCCAAGACAAATACAGGGATTCTATGAACACAATTACAAAATATTTTTCAAACAAATAAAGTTAGGTCTAAACAACTGGAAAAATATTAATTGCTCATGAGTATGCTAAGCTAATACAATAAAAGTGACAATCCTATGTAAGTCAATTTACTTATTCAGTACCATAGCAATCAAACTACCAAACAATTATTTCATAGAACTAGAAAAAATAATTACAAAATTCATCTGAGAGGATAAAAGATCAAAAATATAAATGGAACCAATAAACAAAAAATTGTGATGCATGGTGGCCTAGCCGTAGCAGATATCAAACTGTAATATAAAGTAATAATCATCAATGGTCCTGACTAAGAAATAGATGGGTGACCAACGGAATAGATTAGGGGTAAATGCTGTTAGCAATCTAGTCTTTGGTAAATCCAAAGATCCCAGCTTTTGGAATAAGAACTCACTATTTTACAGAAACTTCTGGAAAAAGTTGAAAATAGTATGGCAGAAAAAAGTATAGACCAATACCTCACATCCTATACTGTTATAAGGAGTTTTCTTAATCTCACTCTGTCTCTTTAAGAGTAGAATTCCTATGTTAGAGAGATTTACTTTAATCTCAAACTGACTCTTTAAGAGCAGAATTTATAATTTGTGTTTGACAGTTGGCTTTTTCTTCTCAAAACTTTGAGGGAGTTGGAATCTGTGTCTGTCTCTGTGACAAAGTTTCACTATTTACATTTGAGGAAGAAGAACTACTTTAAGGAAATGTTAGTGTTAATGTTCATTGATTAGTTTAGATAGATAGGGACATATTTCCAGAAAGGAGTAGTATAGTTGAGATAGACCTGCTTTGCCAGGCAAGAAGATCCTGCCAAAGAAGGCAGTTAGATTTAGGGTTTCTTAGAAATTTTAGTATAGGGTTTGGATTTTAGGCATAGTATAAGACTTAAAAGCTATAATCTCAGTTTCCTTACTTCTATTTCCTATCCAAACTTGCCTCAGAATAAACCAAGTGTTTATGTTTTTACTTTTTCCAAACTCCTACTCAAATTTTTTAACTCCTCACAGTACCAACATAAGGTCAAAATGAATATTTGATTTAGACATAAATCGTGATAATGTAAGTAAATTAGGGTAACATAGAATAGTTAACCTGTCAGATTGATGGGAAAAGGAAGAATTTATGAACAAACAGGATAAAGAACCATATCAGATAAAAAATGAATCATTTAGATTATGCTAAATTTAAAAGTTTTTGTACAAAAAAAACCAATGTAGCTAAGACTAGTAGGGAGACAACAAACTGGGAAAAAATTTCATAACAAATATCTCTGACAAAGGTCTCATTTCTCAAATACATAAAAGAAATCAAATTTTAAGAATACAAATTATTCCCCAATTGACAAATGGCAAAAATATATAAATAAGCAGTTTTCAGATGAAGAAATTAAAGCTATCAAGAATCATATAAAAATACCCTAATCACTCTTGATTAGAGAAATATAAATTAAAGCAACTCTGAAGTACCACGTTACACCTATTAGGTTGACCAATATGATAGTAAAGGAAAACAATAATTGTTGGAAGGGATTTTGCAAAATTGGACCACTGATGCACTGTGGGTGGAGTTGTGAACCGATTGATTCATTTTGGAGGGCAATTTGGAACAATGCCCAAAAGGCTATAAAATGTTTTGATCCCATAATACCACAACTATGACTATATACAAAAGAGATAAAAATTAAAGGTGGGAGAAGGACCTACTTGTACAAAACTATTTTTATCAGCCCTTTTTGTGGTGGCAAAGAAATGGAAGTTGAAGAGAAGTTTATAAATTGTAGAATGGCTGAATGAATTATGGTATATATTGATTATGAGATACTATCATGCTGTAAGAAATGAACAGGATGATTTCAGAAAGAGCTAAAAAGACCTACATGAACTAATGCAGAGTGAAATAATCAGAACCAGGAGAACATTATACACAGTAACAGTGATATTGGGGAATAATCAACTGTGAAAGATTTAGCTACTCTCAGTAATACAATGATCCAGGACCCTTCTGAGACCCTTACGCCAAAGAATGTTATCTACCTCCAGAGAAAGAACCATTAGAATTGAAATATAGATCAAAACATGCAATTTTTCACTTCAGTTTATTTGAATTTTTATACTGGTATTTTGTTTTTCTATGATTATTCTCTTACAAAAATTAACAATATGGAAATATTTTTTGCATGATAATATACAAATAACCCAAATTGAATTGCTTGCCAGCTCTGCAAAGGGTGTAGGTTTGGAGGGAGAGTGACAATTTAGATCTTTAGATCATATATCTTCAGAAAATTTATGTGGAAATTTGTTTTTACATGTAAGTGATAAAGAATATCTTTATAAATAAAAAAGTACTTTTAATGGTAGTTCATTATAATGATAATAATCATAATAATTTGACTTAAATAATGTCTACACTAACTATTCTGAGTCTGAGCTAAGTAGTTCACAAATATTATTTGATATATAACAGCTCTGGAAACTGAGACCCAAAGAAATCAAATGTTGTGTATTACACAAAGTTCCACAAATAGCTAAATATACTTGAGGGGAGACGTTCAGAGTTTAATTCCAATTTTGTTAGTAAATAGTTTAATGATCCACTCCAGTTACTTCATCTCAATGAGTCTCAGTTCTTCATGCTAACATTTTGCAGCTCATATGATATAAAGACATGTGTTACTAGCTGGGTTTGGGGAATTTGGAAATTCATGCTCAGTCCACACATTAAAAAATGAAATAAAATCTGTTTTTCTACTCCAGGTAATTAATTAAAGACAAGAAAATATCATTATGCAAATGGATATTCCAGATTCCAGGAAGGACTCAAGTCAACATTCAACCAAGCAAACAAAGATGAGATCATCAAGCAAAAAGAAAAATAAGTGCAGCAATAGTTTGAAGGTTCAATGAGTTATATATTTTTTGGAGTTATATTTTTTAAAAACATAAATTATTAAAATTATAAGGACAGGTAGGAGAGGAGATACAGTGGTTAGAATGTCAGGCTTGAAATTAGAAAGATTAATTTTCATGAATTCAAATCTAGCTTTAGACACTTACTAGCTAAGTGATTCTGAGGAAATTACTTAACTATTTGCCTCAATCTCCTCATCTGTAAAATGAGTCAGATAAGGAAATTGAAAACCACTCCAGTATCTTTGCCAAGAAAATCCCAAATGGGATTCCAAATGGATGATTGAAATAACTGAACAATAACAATGAATTACAATTTTACTTTCTAGGAAAGGCAGTATTGTGGAATTGAATGAGAATTAATCTAAAAGTCATGAAGTCCTGGGTTCAAGCACACTTACTGCTTATATTATCCTGGGCAGAAGAAATTACTCACTGGGACCTTCTTATTACTGTGCAAACCACAATTCCTGCATCTTTTTGGTAGAAAATGTGACTCAGAATTATGGACCTATTCTTATATTATTTTTGTTTCTGAGTTGTTTTTTTCAGTCATGTTCAACTCTTCATGGCCTCATTTTGCAATTTTCTTGGCAGAAATACTGGAGTGAGTTGTGTAGTACAGAGAGAGGGTGTCATGATAGTTTTCTCAAGCTTTGGCTGAGTTCTGTAATCAGTTAGGGGTTTGGAATCTTGAGGGAAAAAGTCTGTTGGTTTGGGAAATCTCGTGGAGAGGGTCAGACCAGCTGAGCTGCTTCCTTACCTATCTGTAGAATTGAAATTTAGCCTACCTTTGAAAAAACTATCATGACCCCCTTTCTCTGTACTACAAAACAAATTATAGTTAAACCCTTCACAGATTTGAACTCCTCTCTAATTTACTCTCCTTATTAACTCCACAGACATATAAGGTAAGGGAAGGAAGGTAGGAAATAATAAAGGAAATGAAATACAAAGGTTTCTCTAAATTAACAATTCTTAAATAAATATTTCAAAGCTAGGCTAAATTTCAATTCTCTCTTTCCTCTTAGTAAAATCCTTTCCCCCACCTAATTTTTTTTTTACATATTATCCTAAGCAGCTTAATTCCACACCCTCTGAAATGTATATTTCTTCTATATACTATGATAATGAAAACAATTTTTAAGAGTTATAGATATCATTTTTCCATATATGAGTATAATCAATTTGACGTTATTGAAGCCCTTAAATTTTTTGTCTTTCTTATTTACCTTTTTATAGTTCTCTTGAAGTTTGGGCATCAAATTTTCTGTTTAATTCTGGTCTTTTCTTCAGGAATGCTTGGAATTCCATCTATTTTATTAAATACTCATACTTTCCCTTTGAAAGTGTTTGCTCAGTTTTCATGGGTAGGTGATTCTTGGTTGTAAACCTAGTTCACTTACCTTATGGAATATCATATTCCAAGCCTTGTGGTCCTTCAGTGTGGAGGCTTCGAGATCCTTTGTAATCCTGACTGGAGAGCTCCATGATATCCGAATTGTTTCTTTCTGGCTACTTACAGTATTTTGTCCTTGGCTTGGAAGCTCTTGAACTTGATTATAGCATTACTGGGCATTGTCATTTGGGGATTTAATGTAGGGAGTGATCTTTAGATTCCTTCAATTTCTATTTTGCCTTCTTATTCAAGAACATAAGGGCACTTTTTTGAATAATTTCTTGTAATATGATTATTAGGAATTATTTTGGGGTCATTACTTTCAGGTAGTCCAATAATTCTCAGATTGTCTCTCCTGGATCTATTTTTTAGGTCAGTTGTTTTTTCAATGAGAAATTTCATGTTTTCTATCTTTTCATTCTTTTGATTTTGTTTTGTTTCTTGATGCCTCATTAAATCGTTAGCTTCTACTTGCCCAATTCTAGTCTTTAAAGATTTATTTTCACCCATGATCTTTTGATTTTCCTTTTCAATTTGGTCTATTCTGCTTTTCATGGTACTCTTTTCATCATTGGATTTCTTTGCCTGTTCTTCCAGTAGATCAAGTCTGGTTTTTGTATGCTTATTACTTCATATGATTTCTGTGTCTCTCCATTTGTCCAATTTTGCCTTTTAAGTTGTTATTTTCTTTTTGCATTATTTCCATTTCTTTTTCTTACTTTCCTTCTATAAGAATAAAGAGAGCGTCTGCCAAAACTATAATAATAATGAGAGCCAAGTAACCAATGTTATGTTAGAATGGGAGAGAGAGAAAGAATATGTTGTGAGACTCTCTTCTAGCTCTCCCCTCCCACCGAATATACTCTGGGAGACTTCGAGGGGGTGTCACCCCAAAATTCAGTGACCTGGATGGTTGTGCCACCACACAGGAGTTGGGGGCAAGGCTTCCCTATAAGATGAGGTATAGGGTACCCCAATCTGATTTTGAATAAGGATGGGGTTCACGCAAGTCTTCCCCAAAGTCAGTCAACTTTACAGCGGGTGGTCTGGCTTCAGGATGGAGGCAGCCAGACTAAGCTGTGATTCCCCTCCCCCTCATCTCTCAAGCACTCTGGGATGCTATCTGACTAATGAATGGCTTTTATCAATCTCAATTCAGGGATTGGGGAAAGGGATGAAGGGCAGAGGGATTTGGGGATGCCCTCTTCTCTATTCCTATGAAGTCCATCTCTTAGGTAGGAACCTTTAGGGTCCCCACTCCCAAGATTCTTCCCTCACCTCTTCTCCTTCTGTTTCTAATTCTATTTCTATCCTTTCTATAATTGTAAACTAGACCAGAAAGGGTCTCTCAGCAAGGTTGGGTAATGGAGGAAGAAAACTAAGAGATTGCTCCCAAAATGGAGTCCAAATATTTAGCTAACTCTACGATTGAAGTCTTGCTGGGTGAGATGCAAAGGAATCTTTGACCAGGTAATCAGGGTTTCAGTGTCCAAAGAAAGATCCTCACGAAGCCCTCAGAATTGGATCTGAGTTGGGATGTCCTCCGCCAGAAACCCTTTTCTCCTCCTTCTTCTTCTGAAGTATTTCCCAGAATTCTCTCTGGTCTCAACTTTCAATAATTGTCACCAACTGTCAGCCACTCCTTCTCTGGTTCCTTTTGTCTCATACCCCTTGCACAAATCCCATCCTTATAGTATCCCGGTTTTGTGTGGTGGGAAAAGTCCCACTTAATTCATGCATCACTATTTCCTATTCCTATCTTATGTCCCCCCTCCCTCCCAAATAATAAATCCTTATCTTGTCTTATCACTATACTAATTATCTCTCTATTCCTATTCTAAGATGGGTTTTGGAGAAGTCCTTAGGGGGATGCTGGTTGCAATTTCTATAATAATTTTTACAGGGTACAAAACAATTTTGTAACACGAAAAGTTTTCCACTGAACACAATGTCCTAAGTTTATGGTGTAACAATTTTCTTATCCTTAAACTCTTTTAAGTTATTATTTAACCCCTATATGATTTTAACAGAATTTGTTTCTACTTTTAATGTATAAGTTTATTAAGTAATGCGATATAACTATCTTATTATTCCTAGCTGATATCAAATTATGTTTAAACTACCTATGTTTTAAATGCAATGTTAATTTTTATATTGAGAATTTATTTTAGTTTTTTAGTATTCTTAATTATCTATCCAACAATAATTATATATCTTATTCTTATGCTTTCTCTGTACTAGCTTGCTAAAAACTTTTTTTGAACTTCCCTTGCCCTTTCTGCACTTTCCCTATGTCTAATGTTCTAATTATGTACTAACTTATTAGTATACTACAGTATCTACATGGTTAGGGACTATTATTTACAATTCTACTCTACTTTTTCCAACTTATGTTACAGGTATATATAAAATTTACATTATTTATACTATTATACATTTGTACAAGCATTAGTTCTGCATATCAATGTTAACCAGACAAGAAAATTGCTTAATCCTTTTATGTGGTTAAAATCTTATTGTTATGATTATAATAACAGATAGTTTGGAGAAGCAGATAAATGTTCAGGGCCAGATAGCTGCTTTAAGTTAAGAGCCAGAGATTGACAGGCTACAGTGAGGAAAGGAGGGGGTAAAACACTCCTGGCTCTCAAGCCCCTCCCCCTCTAACTGCTTCTGCTTCAGTTGGTAATGAAAACAGCAATAGGATTCTTCTGGTAAGTTTCTCTTATGGCTGAAACCCCAATAATGTTCCTTTCTTAAATATATATTCCTCTCAGGTCAGTTAGAGGAAATATATAGAAATTATTTATTTAACTGTTGAGGACAGAGGAGATCTTAAACTGGCAGCCAACAGGATTCAATCAAGAAGTTCAGACTGAATTGTAAGTATCTTCCAAATGATTATCAGGCACAGCTTTGAAGGTAAAAGGTTATATTAGGAATTAACAAGGAAAATTATGTAAATCCAGGAAGGGTTTAGGATAAATGAAAGGTGACCCTAAACTGTTAAATTGATGCCCCCTTCCTCCTCCTCACTGGAGAAGATGAAGCACTTAACTAAAACTGGCTCTATTGCTATAGATAAATATCTTACTCTCTAATTACTAAATAATTATATAATTATATTAATGAAGAATAGAATTGACAAATAGGCTAACTCTATGAGTAGAAACTACTGGTTTAAGCTACAATGGTTTCTCAGGAGAAACCCCAAGTCAGGAGAAACAAGCAGAGTATCTGCTCACATCCAAACCCACCAATTAACTGTCTTCAACCCTTCTCAACTGCCCCTCACCCAAAGTTCTCCAGGGGGGTCCCCTGGAATTCTGGGTGAGGCTCTCCCTGTACCTTTGCAGGATTCCATGCTTTGCATCTGCACACAACAGTAAATTCCCCCTCTTCTAGTAGGAATTTCCACTGGAAATTCTGCAGGCTTAAGATATTGTAGCCTTAAGTACCCTGTCTATACTAACTTAAATGTTTTATTCCTAACCCCTTAATAGTCTTGCTATGCTATTGCTATACTATCTATACTATTTACCCCTATCTAAGGAGGGAAAAAGGAAAGTATAATCAAGGGGAAAAAACAGGTTTTGGAATTACATACAAGCATCATAATACATGCAACAAATTATAACAAAAATTCCAAAACTGCAACAATTATAAGTTGCAAGCAGTATACTTATAGCATGCAATGCAAACATCTTTGAAACACATCCAAAGCAAAAATGTAACAACCTACAGGTCTTCTAAAACTTACTCTTAACTCATAACAAAAGAAATATGGTAAACTCTATATGCAAAATGTTATAGAACTAAGTTTCCATGTTAGTACCTTACTTAAGCTAAGTTAGTGGTATTAATAATCCTAAGTTCTATATTGTTAGCATATTAATTTCATTTTGTTAGTCATTAATATATGTATACTATACACATATTCTTATAGACTATAGTGACTTTGCCTGACTAACTCTGTATTTCAAAGATCCCTAAAGCTATATCTCTCCCTATGATGTTAGTAATTCTATTCTATGGATTAGTAAATATAATACAGGCTATCCACAATGCCTATTTACAGATGGAAGTTCCCTTAATGTCTACCAAATCAAAAAACAAACAATGGATCTTTTGATATGTTAGAGATCCTAGGATACCCTTCCCTTATATGTAATACATATGTACATATAATACATATATATAGAAGAGACTCTCATTTATCTACATGAGGTCTATATCAAAAGTGAACAATCAGTTTGTGTTGTGTCCAATGAATAAAGTGTACTGATGTATGCACATACTTACCCTTACTGCAAGGGCTCACTGGAGAATCATAATCCTCCTTGTTAGCCATATGTAGTGTGGCATGCAACTACCGTGTGATGTCTCAATGTACCATGTGTGTTTATAACATGATAGCTGCTCCACAGATTTCTTCCTTCCAGTCCTCTTCCTGCATAGTACTTAATAAAGATTACAACACTCTCGTGATTGTCCATTCCTTGGTACCGCCTCTATTGTGAAGTTCTCTGCAGCTTCCAGCTTCTGTGTTTTTCGTTTCTTCCTCTGTACTGCATGCATACTTGTCTGCCATCTATCGTCTTGTCTGATGGTTGACTTGTCACTTGCTTAATCAGGAACATTAGTTGCTGTGATGTAATTGTGTTAACTTTGTGTCGTTTTGTGTTACAAAAAATTTTGCAGTTTTTTTTCCTTGTTTTTTTCCTTTTAGAATTTCAAGCAGTTCATTCATTCTCATCATAACCGTCTGTTTGCTGTGGATCTGGCAGGGCATTCATTTCATTTTGCTCTATGTCAGGAGGTTTTTCATGATGTTCTTTAACAGGTTTTACATGAGTGATGTGGAACCACGGGTCTCTATTCTCAACTTTCACACAGTTGGGCTAGTTAACAGCACCTGGAAAGGCCCGACCCATTTAGGGTCTAGAACAGATTTTCTTGTAAAGTTCCTTATATAGACCATGTCTCCTGGTTTAAGCTGATGTAAGCTAAAGTCTAAAGGAACTCTCTGGGTTAACAATCCCAGTTTGTGCAATTCATCCAGTCTCTTCTTCAAAGCTTTTATGTATCTATACAGCTGACACTCAGCTCCAATGTGTGATAAGAGAGCTGACTTCTGGGATGAACTATGCCATGGAGCGTGCCCATACAGGAGTTCATACGGTGACAATCTTGTGTCACTACAGGGTTGACTTCTTAAATAAAAAAGAACAATGGGGAGTGCTTGTACCCATTTCAGATGGCTTTCAGAATACACTTTCCCAATGAGAGTTTTAATTCTCTTATTACAGATTTCAATTTGCCCTGAGGAAGAGGGGTGATAGACTGAATGTAAACTCCTCTTTATCCCCAAGGTCTTATAAATCTCATGCAAGATGTTCTGGGAAAAGTGTGATCCATGGTACGAATCTATTCTAGCTGGTACAGAGAATCTCGGAACTATCTCTCTCAGAAGTGTCTTCACCACAAAGGCTGCGTTGTTTTTCTTTGCAGGGAACACTTCTGGCCATCGAGTCAACCTGTCTATGATGACTAGGGCATATTTGTATCCTTGACAATTGGGCATTGATATATAATCAATCTGCAAGCACTCAAACGGGGTATATGCCAATTGTCTGCCTCCTAGTCCCTTAATTCTGGTCACGCCCTGATTATATTGCAAGCAAACCTTGCATTTTTGGCATGTTCTAATTGCACAAGTAGATATACCAGGAGCTGTCCAGTAGAATACCATCTACTAAGGATTGTGTCCCATAATGGCCTTTGGCATGCAATGCATTACATAGGATATTATATAAAGATCTTGGAAGAATGGGTTTGTCCTCACTAGAAAACCATACACCTCTCACTAATTTGGCCCCTAGATTTTTTACCCAGTGCTTCACTTCCCTCGGGGAGTATGCCTGTTTTAGATCTGTTTCTTCCACCAAAGAGAAGTTCAGCACAAGGACTGGGCCAAACCGGGCTCCAAATTTTGCGGTACATCTGCCCTCCTGTTTCCTAATGAGACTTCATCCGTACCCTTTTGATGTGACCTGCAATGCATTACTGCCACTTCCTTAGGTAACTGGACAGCTTTCAGGAGTTGGTTTATAAGGCTCCCATAGGCTATCTCCTTCCCACCAGCTGTTATGTATCCCCTATATTTCCAGATTTGGCCTGTACAATGTACTACATTAAATGCATATTTACTATCGGTCCAAACATTCAACCTTTGACCCTGGCCAATTTCTAAAGCTCTGGTGAGACTCAGGATTTCAGCCCCTTGAGCACTCATGGACTTGGGTAGAGCTGCATACCACAAAGTCTCATTTTGAGTTACAACAGCCGCGCCTGTATACCGTTCTCCATCTACCACAAATGCAGAACCATCAGTAAATAAAGTGAGATCGGGAGAGACCAAAGGAATATCCGTCAGGTCATCTCTCATCTTTTGAACCATGTCCAAGGTTTCTGCACAGCTATGGATGGGTTCTCCTTCTAATGGTAAGTCTGGCATTAGTATAGCTGGGTTGATCTCCTTACAACGATGGAAAGTTAGGTTCTCATTGCCCAGCAACACAATTTGATAATGGGATAAGCGCTGGGAAGTAAACACATGCAGGTTGCTGTT
Source organism: Gracilinanus agilis (assembly GCF_016433145.1). NCBI lineage: Eukaryota > Metazoa > Chordata > Mammalia > Didelphimorphia > Didelphidae > Gracilinanus > Gracilinanus agilis. The sequence goes on along the minus strand of NC_058134.1, from coordinate 187,622,256 downwards.
TTTCAAGATGGTATCTATTTGATGAGGGGAGCACAGCATAATCCTACATACCAAAACCAGATCTGAAGATTTCTTAACCATTAGGGCTGCAGCTGCAATTGCTCTCATACATGGTGGCATCCCCCTAGCCACAACATCTAACTGGGAGCTATAATAGGCTGTTGGTCTGAACTGATCCCCAAGAGTTTGCATCAACATTGCACTGGCTATTCCCTTGTCCTCATGCACAAACAGGTGAAATGGTTTTGGATGGTCAGGGATTCCAAGTGCAGGACTGGTCAACACCGCTGTTTTCAGTTTTTCTATAGCATGCTTGTGCTCCCATGTCAGTTTTTTTTTAAACCCTTGTACTTCGGTGTATTGTCTCTTAGGTGGAAGATTGGTAAGGGTGGGCAATGGGGGTCAAGTGACTTGCCCAGGGTCACACAGCTGGGAAGTGGCTGAGGCCGGGTTTGAACCTAGGACCTCCTATCTCTAGGCCTGACTCTCACTCCACTGAGCTACCCAGCTGCCCCCTCCCGTGTCAGTTTTAAAGGTTCTGAGACTGTTCCTAGTCAAGTCTGTTAGAGGTTTTGAGATCAGACTATAACCAGGTATCCGCTGCCTACAGTAACCCGTGATACCTAATATTGCACGGCGCTGCTTCTTGGTCTTAGGCATGCACAGCTTTTGTATATGTTCAACTCTCTTTTGGAAAATCCGTCTTATACCCTTTTCCAACACGAAGCCGAGGTAATTTACACATGGTAACACCCACTGAATCTTACTTTTGGAAATTTTGTGTCCCCTTTTGCATAGCTCTTGCAACAGATATTTGCTGTCCCTTTGACAGATTCGAGCACTTGGTGACATTAGCAAAAGGTCATCCACATAATGTACTAGATTGCTCTCAGTGAATATGATGGTTTCAAGATCTCTTTGCAGGATTTGGCAAAAGATATTCGCGCTTTCAGCGAATCCCTGTGGAATTCGTGTCCAGCAGAGTTGTTTCCCTTCCCAGGAAAATGCAAAAATCTTCTGACTGGACTCATGCAGAGGTACAGTAAAATATGCACAGCACAGGTCCACGACCGTGAACCAGGCTGCATTACTTGGAATCTCGGCGATGATATTTGCCGGGCTAGGTACCACTGCATGTCCCTTCTTAACAAAATTATTCACTGCTCTTAGATCCTGCACAAAACGCCATTGTGTCTTGCCATTTGGATCTTTCTTCAGCTTCTTAATGGGTAAAATAGGTGTGTTGTACTCAGATATAGTATAGACCAAAATGCCTTGTTCCAGGAGACTTTGGATAATGGGTCTGATACCCTCTGTGGCCTCTTTGCTCAACTTATACTGAGGGATTCTAGGTGGAGTACCCTCTTTCACCTCGATCTTAACTGGGGTGGCAGATTTTAAAATTCCCACATCGGTTGAATGCTTAGCCCAAACTTCCTCTGGGATAACTTCTGGTATTTCATAGATACTCCCTATGTGTTGTTCCTCCTCATCACCCTCCACTTGCCCCAGGAATAGCAAGGGATGGTGCTTGAGTGACTGTTTGGGTAAGTGTAGGAATATCTGTCTTGACCTATCACACTGGATAGTGGCACCTAATTTACAAAGAAAATCCCTCCCCAGGAGATTGGATGGACAACCGGGTATCAACAAAAAAGAATGATCTAAAGTCATTGGGCCTATTTTCACCATCTTAGATCTCAGCTTGGGCACCAACTCCATTTGCCCAGTGGCTCCTTTTACTCTCACAGACCCCATTAGTGCACAATTTTCTGGTGCTGATGTCAACACAGATAGGGTTGCTCTAGTATCAATAAGAGCAGGATAGATTTGATCTCCTATTGTCACCATAACCAAAGGTTCCCTGTCTTTAGCTGTCTGATCAACAGGTACCAAAGGTGTTTCTATCTCTATGTCCCTTAAATCCCATTGATCTTGTTCTAGGACTTCTGTCTGTGCTGGCTCAGGATTCTGTGAGTGTAATGATGGTAAGTCTCCTTCAACAATGGCTTGTTGGACTGCCAATGCCTGAATTGGCATCCCTGAACTGTTCATGGGTCTATCAGTGTCAAAATGTATCTCAGTTTTTCCAGACCATGAGTAAGGTAGAGTATCCTTCTCTTCACTGAACATGCTTTGCTGGACTTTAGCAAAGTTAGATTCAGGAGAGGTATTTCTCTGCATTAAAGGAAATTCTACAGGATTGGGAATGTATTTTTGGTTCATGTCAGCATCCCAATCCTGTGAGTCTATGTTTTCTTCTTGTATTTGCTCCCTAGACTCCATGTCAGTAACAGGAAACTCAACTCTAGATGTATTTTGCATAGGAAACAAAGTCAGTGTTGTAGATTCTTCCTTTGTCCCTACTGATGCCATTTTGTTCCTCTCTTGGCTACTGACATTTATTAAACTGAATTCCTTTAAATGCATTAACTCAGAATCTACTCCAAAGGCAGCTCTCTTTGGAGTATCACAGGCTTGAAAGTATGCTACATCTTCATGCACTTGACCCTGAAGTAGGCTTGGTACAAATTCTCTAGCTCCAGGATCTAGCTTTAAAATTCCTCTAGACTTGTAGCTACTAGAGTTTTCACTTTCCCTTCCAGTTTCCCTAGTTGGTGATAGAGAAGAGGTAGTGCCTGTGTCTTAGAATTCAGCACTTTCCTTCTCAATGGTCTGTAGGAGCTCATCTCCCTTATTGACACTGTCCATTTCTAAGAGATCCCCATTAGAACACTTGTCTATATTCATTGCCCTTGCTGTTTGGCTTTGCTGTACATGTAAATGATCCACAGTCTTACTACAGAATGGTTCTGTCCCCTCATAGTGAGAATCAAGGAATGCTACTTTCTTCAAGCTTTTATCAAGAACTTGTGCAGATGTGCCTGGTTTTCTGTCAGTGTACCCCATATCACTGTTTCCTTTCCCATAAATTCTCTCCTTAATTTCTATTATATCCTCCTCCATTTGCAATTCCTCCTCAGTCATATCTTTGTAACTTTGTGTTACTTCCTCCAACCCATAATTCATAATATTTTCTGCACCCATTTTGTTCTTCTCACATTCCTCTGCTACATCATTATCACTGCCTTTCTTTTTTCTTGCAACAACTGCTTTCTCTAAGGCTGCTTTCTCGGTTCATAATGTACAAGGTCTAGCACCTTGGGACAGGTATTCTTCCATTTTTGACAAGCTTGGGGACCTACTAAACTTTGCACAGTCATGGTCACAACATTTGGCCTTAACCTTATCACTGTATCTACTATTGTTGTCCCTGTTGTTATTATTGTTGGTGTTATTATTGTATCTGGAATTGTAGTATGTATTCCTCCTGTTGTTATTGTTATTATTCCTGTTTCCAAAGTTAATCTGAGACTTATATCTACAATCCCATACCACGTGGCCAATTTTTGAACAAAGGAAACATCTCTTAATTTTGTTGTTAACACTGCCACTAGATTGCCTAGGCCTGCTTCGGCTCCTCTGATTGTTGGACATCAGAGCCATATTTTTTATTTCTTCTACCTCTCTGGCCTTCTGAGCTTCCCTCAATTGCTTTTTAAGCTCAGCAATCTCTCTATCTTTTTCAGAGTTTCTAGATGTTTTAGAGTCACCATCCTTTGAGTCATGGACATAAGCTGCTGTTTTTCTCAATTCCTCAATGGGCATGGTCTCCCATTGTGGGCAATGCAGTCTAAAATAGGTTTGAATGTAATTTTGACTCCCTTTTACAAATTGCCTCCTGATATGCTGAATGTTGTCTTCAGCAGTCATATCCCTGAACCCTAGAATAGTTTCTCCAGCTTCCAAAAGTCTATCTAGATATAAGCTTGAATGTTCCTCCTCCCCTTGCTTTAACTTTTCAAATGAGCCCCATGCATTTGATTGTTTGGCATGGAGTCTCATCGCCTCTGCCAAGTCCTCCCTGCATCTCCTGAGATATGACATGTTTGCATGAGATGACAGCTCTAGAACTTGATGTTGCTCAGGCCATGATGCTAGGTTGGGATTGTTCCTTGTCTCTGCCAGAAATTTAGCATTTGTCCATTTTAGATGAGTTTCCAATAAGTGTCTTTTTCTCTATTGAATATTTCCACCTGCCCAGTGCTTTCTGGATGATAAATGGCATGGTAATTCCTTTTTATTCCTAGATTCTTGTAGACTTCTTGGAGTATTGCATGAGTAAAATTACTCCCTCTGTCTGAGCCCATACTATTGGGTATGTCAAATCTAGGAATGATTTCTTTCAGTAGATATTTTATCACAAACATTGCATTGTTCTTTCTGGCAGGGAAAAACCTCTGGCCACCTTGAGAACCGGTCAGTTATAACAAGTGCATATTTGAATCCTTTATCTTTGGGCATGCATATATAGTCTATCTGCAAGCATTCAAATGGAGTGTACGCCAAAGAGACCTTTCTTCTACAAACTCCCTGATTGAACTGAAAACAGATCTTGCATTTTTGGCAAACTTGTATGGCATAGGGGGAGATTCCAGGTGCTAACCTGAAACATCATACTTAATTGATTAATGCCTGGGTGCCATAATGTCCTTTTTCATGAATGGCATTGCAAACTGAGTAGTATAGAGTTTTTGGAAAGATGGGTTTGCCTAGCTCAGAGAACTATATGACATTCACTAGTTTGGCCACTAGATTTTTCTTCCAGTCCTGAACATCCCTTGGGCTATAGCAGGGGTCGGCAACCTTTTTGGCTGTGAGAGCCATAAATACCACATTTTTTAAAATGTAATTTCGTGAGAGCAGTACAGTGCTCACAGTGTGCGCTCCTGTAACAGCACCTGAAAAAAAATTGACTTTATGGCTCCTGCAGAAACAGCCATATCTGGCCCTCAAAAGAGCCAAATATGGCTTGAGAGCCATATGTTGCCAACCCCTGAGCTATAGGTTTGTTTTAAATTATCCTCTTCCACAAGGGTGAAATTCAGAACATGCATAGGATCAAATCTAGCTCCATACTTTGCTGTTATGTCTGCCCTATGGTTCCCTAATGATGTGCTATCTTCCCCAAGAGTGTGGCCCCAGCATGGCATGACTGCTACTTCTTTGGGTAGTTGTACTACTTCTAGAAGTTGCAGAATAATGTCCCTGTATGCAATCTGTTTTCCTCCTGATGTTATGAATCCCCTATATTTCCAGATTTGTCCAGCAGCATGTAGGACTGTAAAAGCGTATCTGGAATCCGTGAAATTGTTTATTCATTTGCCTTTCCCAATTTGAAGAGTTCTTGTTAGACTTAAGATTTCTGTCCCTTCTGCACTCATGGTTTTTGGCAAGGATGCATACCATAGTGTATCTGTTTGAGTTACAACAGCTGCTCTCGTGTATCATTCCCTTCAAATATGTATGAAGAACCATCTGTGTACATGTTTAGGTCTGTGTGATAGTGGAGTATCTGTCAAATCCTCCCTAGTCTTTTGCACGAGTTCTAAAGTGTCTTTTCAGCTGTGCACTGGTTCTCCTTTCATTGGCAGATCGGGGATCAGGGTGGCTGGGTTAAGCTCTTTGCAATGTTTCAAGGTTATGTTCTCGTTGCCTAATAACACAATTTCATATTGGGATAGCCTTTGAGATGTAAAAGCTTGTAAATTGCTGTTTTTTAAACATATTTTCTATTTGTTGTGGGGAATAAACTATTAGCTTGCCTCCAAGAACCAATTCAGGTTACCTTTTATCATGAGGGCAACTGCAGCTATCGCTCAGAGACACCGAGCCATTCCTCTGGCCACCACATCTAAGAGCTATACTAAGCCACAGGTCTGAATTGTTGTCCTAGGGTTTGTACCAATACTCCAGAAGCTACTCCTTTGTCCTGTAATATTTAGAAATTATATAATATATATACATATGCATATATATATGTATATATATATATATGTATATTAAGGTGTGGTCACCGGGAATCAATAATTCAGATTGATTCCATAATTAAAATAGGCCTGAGTCAGGATGGGTTTTATGGTAGTTTATTTACAATTAAGAAGGTAGAAGGCAGGGAAATAGAGAGAGGGAGAGGCTAGTCCGGGCCTGCAGAGGCCTGGATGGAGAGAGGGTTAAAAGGCTAATTAAACTAGGCTACAAGCCACAAGACCTTAGCAATCAGAGAGGCAAGAAGCCTACTTAAGGTAGAGAGTCTGGAAATGCCAAGGTAGGCCAAGGAAGTCAGCCTAACTTACCCACGTGACAATTCAGAGGAGAAGCTGCCTGAGGTCTTAGCAGAGATCCTTCAGCACCAAGTTCAAAGCGGGAACTGCCTCAACAGGAAGTTACCAACATACTTGAAGAGATAGTGTCTTTCATCACTTCCTGTGGGTCCACCTCTAATTCAAGTGGACAAATGGCAGCCTCTACACTGATTTGGACTGCCCAAAGGGCAGTCCCTTGTTCTTGATTTGTTACTTATTGTCACGTGTGGGTAACTCATGTCCCCTCCCCACTAAGGGAGGTGGGGTTGACATTATCTCTAGTGGCTAGAGTTTTAACTATGATTGGGCTTGAGCTAATTTCATTTACACAGTCCTCATGGACAAAAAGATGAAATTCTTTGGAGTAATCTGAAATTCCAAGAGCGGGCAATATAAGTATTGCAGTTTTTTTCCTGGTTAAATCTGTTTAGAGGTTTAGATATCAGACTGTACCCAGGAACCCATTGCCTACAGAACCTTGTCACTCCTAAGATTGCACATAGCTGTTTTTTGGTTGTTGGATTACACAGCTTTTGAATTTCTGCTATCCTTTTCTTGTAAAATTTTCTTGTGTCATTTTCCAAGACAAACCCTAGGTACTCTACTCTTGGCAATACCCACTGTAATTTGCCTTTTTACACCTTGTGCCCTCTCTTGCAGAGTTCTTGCAAAAGGATCTTATTATCTCTTTGGCACACTTTTGAGTTTGGGGACATTAAAAGTATATGATCAACATAGTATAACAGTTTGCTTTCTTTGAATTTGATGGTTTCCAGGTCTTTTTTTAGGATTTTGCAGAACAATGACCTGGCATCACAGAATCCCTGTGGCATTCTTTGCAACATGAGCTGGGCAATTTTTTAGGTGAAGGCAAAGATTTTTTGACAAGACTTATCGAGGTGTATGGAAAAATAGGCACTACAGAGGTCGATGACAGTAAACTATCTGTGATTGCTAGGGATTTCAGAGATTATAGCAGAGGGGCTTGGAAACACTGCATGGCATTTCTTTACGATGTTGTTTATTGCCCTCAAATCCTGGATGAATCTCCATTGAATTTTTCCCTGAGCATCTAATTTTGCTTTTTTGATGGGCAGGATAGGGGCATTATACTCTGAGATAGTTGGCACCAGTATGTTTTGATCGAGGAGGCTTTGTATGATTGGTGTTATACCCTCGACAGCTTCTTTACTCAATCTATACTGCGGTATTCTTGGAGGGGTACCTCCTTTGACTTCTATCCTCACAGGTGTTGCTGACTTTAAAACTCCTTCATCTGTGAAGTGTTTTGCCCAAACCTCTTCAGGAATATCTTTGGGGATTTCAAAGATAGTTCCTGCATTGAGTTCTTTCTCATCATCCTCCAATTGACCGAGGAATAGCAATGGATGATTTTGCACAAAAAAATCTCGCCCCAAAAAGTTTGAGGGACATTCAGGAATTAAGAGAAAAATATGTTCTATGGTGAGAGGATTTAGCTTTATCATCTTTCATTTCAATTTTGAGACTCTCTGTGTTTTCCCAGTTTCCCCTTTCACTTGGATAGAACCTATGATCGTGCTGTTCTCTGGTGATGATTTGAGAACAGAACGAATGGCACTCGTGTCAATAAGAGCAGGCCTCTAGTATAATAGGTTGGGGGTAAGGGTATGTGGGGGGTCAGCCTACACTTTTCCTTGTGCAGTTTTGCTCCTTTGTGCAGTTTTGCCCCCTTTTAATATGGAAATTCCCTCTTACTGTCTCATGCTATGTCTAGTGGGAGAGTCCCTTTGCTCATCTTGCTTTGACTTCTGTCCTTTTGATAAGCTTTTTAATGATCAGTTTGGAAGGAAATTCAGAGCAGCTTTAGGATTTTCCTGCTAATATGCTGTCATTTTGACTCTACCCCAAGTCTTTCATTTATTATCAGCTACACATAGTTTAAGTTTATATTGTTGATATTTCACTGTGGTTTTTTTTGCTAATACCAACATATGGTGGTATTTTAGATGGCAATTAAAGGAAGCCAGAGAAATAAAAATGCAGAGATGAAGGGTGAGAGCATTCTAAGTTTAGTGGGAAAATAGTGAGAATGCTTAGGGTTGGAAGATAAGAAATGACAACATCAATTCCACTAGATCACAAAGTACTTGAGATGTGGTCTGAGGTATAAGATATAAGAAGTCTGGAAAAGTTGCTGGAGAAGGAGAGCAGATTTTGAAAGATTTTGATTGCCTTTTGAAAGACTTTTATGGATCCTAGAAGTGATTAGGGAGCCACAGGAGTTTATTAAGTAAGGGAGTAATACAATTAGATCAGTATTACAAGAAGGACACCTTTGGCAGTAGAGGGAAGGATAAAGTTAGAGGAGACAGAAAATGTTAGAATTCATTATGGAGACATCTAAAAGTGCTATATTCATCCAGGAGATGGGGGGGGGAGAGTTTTTTGCCCCTCTCTCCTACTTCAATTAAATACCTCACCCTTTACTTTCTCCTTTCATAAGACATTAGGATTTAAAGCTTGAAAGTGGCTAGGTTTTCAATTAATGTTTGTCTTTATTTCACAAGTAAGGAAAATGAGGCAAAAATAGGAAAAGTGACTTGTCCCAAGTCACATGATAAGTATTAAGTAACAGAACTGAAATTTCAACTCAGGTTCTATAATTCAAAATTTGGTGCTCGAGTTCAGATTCTCTGACTCCAGATACTTTCACAAATGATTCTACACGGATTGTTCTTGAGAATCCTTCCAATGCTAAAGTTCTATAATAATGTACTCCCTCATTATCTTCTTATAGATTATTTCTGAGTTGAATTTATCTGTATTCATAACTTCTTGTCTGTATGACCTAACATTTCATTTGTCTAAACTTAGATTCTTTTTTAAAGGAGCAAAGAATTCAATAAATAAAAATCCTTTCCAGTTCTAAGTCGCTAATCCTACTTATATTTCCCCTCTCATTAAAGAATCCTAGAATCTCTTGAATAAGCCAACTTGGAGAGGCATTTATCAAGCTCTTTTGCCTACTCTAGAACAATACTTGAATAGTTCTAGCACAACTCCTTTAGTCTCCACATCTTTCTTAATTTCAGTTTGAATTATAATCTTTTATAATTTCCCCAACAAACATCTCCTGAACACTGTCATAGACAAGTACTTATTTGCTTCTTGCTAGTCCTGTATGAATCTGAGACTTTTATCTTGAAACAAGCCCAGATGCTTTACTCCCCTGATAGTTAACTTTTGTTAATATGTTAGATGTTAGGGAGAATATATTGCATATTTTGTAGTTGCCTTAGACTATTTCATCTAGTTGCCTAAGAATTATTGATAATTGACTCTTAATTGTCACTGCTCTGGCTATTCTGCCTGGAACTTGTGAAACTTGGGCCAAAGGAATCCGTGGTAAGGTTAATATTGTTATACTAAAATCTTACAACAAAGGTGAAAATAATAAGAAAAGTAAATGAGATATTTGTGAAAGTAGAGGGCAAACTTGTTTTAAGTTGATATACACTAACATAGGAACACTAGTGGGCTTTTATTCAACTGTACTTTCCTACCTATTCTGTCTCTTGAATAGATATTTGTGGTGGCCCTGTCATTCAGCTTTGTGTGCAAAACACTAGCAGGAGCTGTCGTGAAAAGTTCAATCACTCAGATAGAAAGAAGATTTGGCACAACATCATCTGCAGCTGGTTTAATTGATGGAAGCTTTGAAATAGGTAATTTTTGTTTCATGAGTAATCATTAGTAGCTAGTCTTGGGCCTTGAAAAGAAAAATAATTGCAAATCTGGCAGCTACTAAATTAATTGCTGTCCAATTTAAAGGTAAATTCTTAATTCTCTCTCTATCTCTCTATCTCTCTCCTCCCTCCATCAAATCATTGAATATGCAAAATTTACTATATTAACCATAAAACATTTTATTTCATTCTAATGCCACAATATATTTCTCCTTTTCATTAATAACAGGTTTATTAAATGAATTTTGAAAATTACAAAAATGGCAGGTTTAACTTTAGTATAAAGATGGCTTTTTGAACAATTGAACTATCCAAAGGGTTGGGCTGCTTTAGGAGGTAATTTGTCTCTTCTCTACTGGAGGTCTCCAAACAAAAGCTGGATTGTCTATATAAAGAACATGGTAAAGGAATTTCTTAATTAAAGATGGGCTGGGCTAGATGTCCTCTGAAATCTCTTCCAAGGCTTAAATTCAGAGCCAAATATAAAAATCTTTATTGACCTTTCTCATCTTCCACAGGATCAGATGGCAATAGAGCACTCCAGTCTCTCATTGGCCAGCCAATATTATCAGGCACAAGAGACAAAGAAAAGAGAATTATAGTCTTTCTTGGAAAGAAATCTAAAATGTTTTCTTTCAATTCCCTCTCCCTCTTCTTCCATTAAAGAAAATCTCTTGGCCTCAGTTTCCTCAATTGTAAAAGAGGGATAATACTAGCAATTACATTAAAGGGTTGTGGGCAGCTGGGTAGCTCAGTGGATTGAGAGTCAGGCTTAGAGACGGGAGGTCCTAGGTTCAAATCAGGCCTCAGACACTTCCCAGCTGTGTGACGCTGGGCAAGTCACTTGACCCCCATTGCCTACCCTTACCACTCTTCTGCCTTGGAGCCAATACACAGAAGTTAAGGGTTTAAAAATGTAAAAAAAAAACAAAAAACATTACAGGGTTGTTATAAGGGTCAAATAAGATAATATTTGTTTTTTAAAAACACTTTGCACTGTCTCAGGAACATATAATGTAATATAAAAACACTTATTCCCTTTTCTCTACCCCTTTGCCATTGATTTTACACTGCTAAAAACCTCCCTCATTTGTGAAGCATAAATATTGTAGTCATGAGGTATCGTGAATACATTATAGGACAATCAGGAGGTTTGGTTTGAGTCCTGTTCCTGAAAAGAACAAGTTCTATGAATTCAACTAAGTAATTTGTCAAATGCCTTTATCTGTAAAATGAAAATGTTGAGCTTGGCAATATCTGAAGTGATTTCCAGAACCATTTCTAGAAATCTACACTATACTGATTTTCTTCCTATTTCTCTGACTACTCATTCATGATATACTTTGTTTCTTGTACTTGCCTTCTAACTACTACATTACTCATTTATTCTCTGTCTCCATTGAATAGCTCACTCACTGCAAAATGAAACATTGGCCTTTTGCTTCACAAATCTAATTCTCAATCAACTTCCAGGTCCATGTTGCATTTCACCATATGTAATTCTTTGTTCCAATGAATGACTCTACACATCAATGAATGACTCTAAAACTCAATATGTCTTTTTTTTAAACATTTATTAATATTCATTTTTTAGAAAAGTTAACATGGTTACATGATTAATGCTCCTACTTTCCCCTTCACCCCTCGCCCTCCCCCCACCCCTGGCTGATGCGCATTTCCACTGGCTCTAATATGTGTCATAGATCAAGACCTATTTCCAAATTGTTGATCATTGCATTGGTGTGGTAGTTTCAAATCAAAATCCCCAATCATGTCTGCCTCAAACCATGTGTTCAAGCAACTGCTTTTCTTCTGTGTTTCCACTCCTGCAGTTCTTCCTCTAAATGTGGGTAGTGTTCTTTTCCATAAGTCCCTCAGAATTGTCCTGGGTCATTGCATTGCTGCTAGTACAGAAGTCCATTACATTCGATTTTACCACAGTGTATCAGTCTCTGTGTACAATGTACTTCTGGCTCTGCTCCTTTCTCTCTGCATCAACTCCTGGAGGTCTTTCCAGTTCACATGGAATTCCTCCAGTTTATTATTCCTTTGAGCACAATAGTATTCCATCACCAGCATATACCACAATTTGTTCAGCCACTCCCCAATTGAAAGATATACCCTCCTTTTCCAGTTTTTTGCCACCATGAAAAGCGTGACTATAAATATTTTCATACAAGTCTGTTTATCTATGATCTCTTTGGGGTACAAACTCAGCAATGGTATGGCTGGATCAAAGGGCAGGCATTCTTTTATAGCCCTTTGAGCATAGTTCCAAATTGCCAGCCAGAATGGTTGGATCAGTTCACAACTCCACCAGCAATGCAATAATGTCCCAATTTTGCCACATCCCCTCCAGCATTCATTACTCTCCCTTTCTTTCATTTTAGCCAATCTGCTAGGTGATAGGTGATACCTCAGAGTTGTTTTGATTTGCATTTCTCTAATTATTAGAGATTTAGAACATTTTCTCATGTGCTTATTGATACTTTTGATTTCTTTACCTGAAAATTGCCTATTCATGTCCCTTGCCCATTTATCAATTGGGGAATGGCTTGATTTTTTTATACAATTGATTTAACTCCTTGTATATTTGAGTAATTAGACCCCCTGTCAGAGTTTTTTGTTATAAAGATTTTTTCCCAATTTGTTGTTTCCCTTGTGATTTTGACTATATTATTTTTGTTTGTACAAAAGCTTTTTAGTTTAATATAATCAAAACCATTTAATTTACATTTTGTAATTTTCTCTAACTCTTGCTTGGTTTTAAAGTCTTTCCTTTCCCAGAGATCTGACAAGTATACTATTCTGTGTTCACTTAACTTATTTATAGTTTCCCTCTTTATATTCAAGTCATTCACCCATTCTGAATTTATCTTGGTGTAGGGTGTGAGATGTTGATCTAAACCTAATCTCTCTCATATTGTTTTCCAAATTTCCAAGCAGTTTTTGTCAAATAGTGGATTCATGTCCCAAAAGTTGGGCTCTTTGGGTTTATCATATACTGTCTTGCTGATGTCATTAACCCCAAGTCTATTCCACTGATCCTCCCTTCTATCTATTAGCCAGTACCATATTGTTTTAATGACTGCTGCTTTATAGTGGCTTTGGAATCAGTACCATATTTGTGTCATAAAAGGAATTTGTTAGGACTCCTTCTTTGCTTATTATATCAAATAATTTGTGTAGTATTGGGATTAGTTGCTCTTTGAATATCTGATAGAATTCACTAGTGAATCCATCAGGCAGTGGCATCAATATGTCTTAACAAAGAATTCACATACAAAATTCAAACTCCTTCAAAAAAATGTTATTTTAAGTTAAAATCAGGCAGCTAGGTAATACAACAGATAGAGTGCTAGGTCTGGAGTCAGGTATACTTGAGTTCAAATCCAGTCTCAGACACTTCCTAGTTTTCTGACCAATTTGCAAATCATTAAAATTATATTTATCTCTGTTTCCCCATCTATAAATGAGGATAATAATTTCATGCACTTCTCACAGTTGTTGTGATGATCAAATCATATTTGTAAAGTGCTCAGCATAATGCCTGGCATATAGTAGCTACTACATAAATGCCAGTTATTATTAAGTAATTCGTTTCCTTATATTCCCCATTTCTACTGATAATATAATTGAATGTAAATTCCTTTATATTAGAAACAGAGGTACTCTATGAATTATTTGAGACTAGATAAAATAAATTATTAAACTACTAAGTTTACAAAATAATCAGGAAACATTTATATTACGTGATTTGGCTTGAAGATATTGATACATATTCTTCAATTAATTGTGAATCCTTACTTTAAACACATTGGATATGATTAGTCCATTTTTCCAAGCCTAGACCTTTCTGTAGATCATAGACTTCAATAAAATTTTTAAATCATATGAATTCTCATGCCACTAAAAAGTGATTTATATCTCTTAGATAAGTATCATAATTTTATGTGATGTGTAACAAATGATGACATAAAGTCATGTTGCATCTCTATTTGGGAATTTCTATGATTTTAAAAATCTATTCTATTTCCTAGTAAATCAATTCATTTAGAGAAGATTATTTTCCCAAAAGGAACAAGAATTCAAGTTACAAAAGATTTAGAAAAATACCCCAAATATCTTTGCATAACTCTATTACTGTATAATGATTATGCTGAGCTCTTGAGACTTATCTGTACTTCTTATGATGACTGTGTTACAGTTTTGATTGCAAAAGTGAGTTTGACTAGCAAAAATGACTGTTTTCATTATTCAGTAGTCCTTTATGATATCCTGCCCAGAATTAACATATCAGTGGGGTTTTTAATTATTACTGTACTATTCTTTTGTCTTTTATTTTTCAACTTCAGGATAATTACACTGCCCTATAACAAGAGTCAGTCATAAGAAATCAAGGTGCCAAATCACTTGTGAGGTCTGATTCATAGTCCAATAATTTAAAAGTTTTTTTCAAAGAAATAGACTATCACATTTTGGCATTTTTTTCATATTCAATTGTGTCATTCCTTTACCTTTGGTGCCACTGATCATATTTATATTATACCATCTTAATTTGACCAGGTCCTAGGCTTGGACTGTTTATTGATTTGGCATTCCTTGCTCAATTATAGTCAGTTAAACTATTTGGTCACCATTTAAAAAAAAAACATGTTACCTTCCTTCTTTTCTTTTTCATGAACCTATCCTGGTGTTCTTTCTTTAAAATAAGTCCTATTATACCTTCAAGTCTTAGCTTGAGTCCAACCACCTCCATGAGAATTTCTTTAATTCTTCTTCCTCTTATTTGAACTCTGCTTATGGAATCTTATTATTGTTGTTAAGATAACACAGTCAAATAATTGTTCCATTTCATTTATGTTGGTTTTATCACCTCAATTAGATTCTAAGCTCCTTGAGGACAGAGATAATAGCTAGAATATTTTGTACCTAATTTTTACTCTCTCCAATATCTACCAAAAACAAAAACTTCATATGACCAATGTTCACATAAAATTATGTTTTGAGAACTGAATTATACTGAAGTGCAATTGTTCTACTTCTAGGCAATTTGCTGATGATTACACTGGTAAGTCATTTCGGAACTAAGTCTCACATATCAAGATTAATTGGAACTGGGTGTTTCATTATGGGAGTTGGAAGTATTTTAACTGCATTACTTCACTTCTTCATGGGATAGTAAGTATTAAACAATAATCTCATCCAAAAATAACATTAGAATTCCATATCTTTAGACTTATTAAAATAATTTCTTATTTGGAAATTTTGCCAAGATTATGAAAACATGGGATAGAATTTATATATGTGTGTGTTAGTTTAGATGACATAATTGCTTTTATAGCCTACCTATATTTATGAATAAATAAAAAAGTTTGATAAATCCCAGGAAAGTCAATAAAATGTTTATTTTTTACCCCAGAAAGTGAGTAAAATAACTTTCTATCAAATATGTAATTTTTGTCTGTGTTTATAAGGTACTACAATAAGCAATGCTTTTTGCCAATTGGGTGACAAGAGGAGAAAAAAGCATCATTAGTTCAGATTAATTAGTAATTAATCAAATTAATATTTTGCATGTGTTAGAGAGCATGATCTAGGAGGAAAAAGGGGCTGACTTTCTGGCTTAGCATCTTGTTGTTCTGTAACTCCAAAATAGGCATTCCATTTATAGCAATCTTCAAAATGTTTGAATTTTAAAAAAACAGTTTATACTAAAAGAATCTGGCATTTCATTGGTTTAGGACAGTGATGGGCAAACTATTCCCTGCAGGCCAGATCTAGGCCATAGTTTGCCCATCACTGCCTTAAGCAATTCCCTAATCACTATGCCCCCACATTCAGATCTTCTGCTGAAATACTTGTTTTACAACTTACAATCTTCAAGAAAAACTAGGAGGAAATTGAGGTTCAATTACTTGTCCTAAATCATGGCCAATGTCAGCTATAAATCACAAATGTGGATTGTCTGGACTCTAAAGTCAAAGTTCTTTTATCAAATACTGCCCATATGATTTTTTAAAATGTGAAAGCTGTGATTCAGTTGGTGTTTAGATATTTGAAATTATGTTTCAAGTGCCTCGACCTTTATTTTTCTTTTACTAAAAATGCAAAATTAGACTTATTTGATCTTATCTTCATCTCAAAACTTTAATTTAGATTTGTGTGCTAACTATATGGATAATGAATGGATTCTCTAGTCCCAGATTGAGGGTATGATAATGATAATGAAAATGTTATTAGAACTCCAACAATGTATTTTGCAAATATACTAGTCTCTGGATTACATCAATATACAATTTAAAAAATGGAAACAATTTATTAAGCACTTACTATGCGTATGACATTATAAATGCTGGGACTGCAAATAATAATAAGAAAGGCAGTCCATATACTCAAGGGATTTATAATTTTATAGAAGGCAAAACACAAAAGGAAGCTGAAAATTTGATGCTAGGGGGTGTGCTAGATGGGATCTAGCAAAGGGTATTATGAAAATGACGGTAGAATCAAAACCAAACAGAGTAGCCAGTTACAAGTGAAGAGATGGCTATTATTTTGAGTCCTCTATAAAGAGAGGCTAGGGAAAGAGAGGCAGAAGCAACCAAGAGTACTGATGAGGTTTGGGTAGCAAAGCTGAAGCAATCTCCATGTTGATGTTACCTAAGAATGAATTTATCTAGTGATAAGTTTATCATATGCGATAAATGAATTCTTAAGATTGCCTTTGTAAATATTGAGGAACAAAAGAACAGCATATAGTATAAATAATATACGCTCCAAAGTTAAAAGTCCAGTGTTCAGATCTTGGCTCTGCTGTTACTAGTTGTATAACTTTGGCCAAGGTCCTATATCTCTCCCAGCTTCAGATTTTAATCTGTAAAATTAAACAGTTAGATGGAGTAAATGAATAATCTATAAGATTCCTGCTACCTCTAATATCATATGCTTGAAGTAGACTGAAAATATGAGGTGAAAATGTCATATTCTCTTCACTGTAAATTTTGGGGAGTACTTTAAAATGTGATGCTCTAAATATCAGTGGGTAATATAATATTTAAAGGAGAATAATACATTATGGGGGTCGAAAAATATATTTGGAGCAAATTCTGAAAGACTTTAAAAAACATAAAGTTTATATTTTATCCTAGAAAACATAGGGATTTCCTGGAGGTTTTTTTTTTTTTTGATAGGGAAGTGAAACAGGGAAATCTGCGGGAAGAGACGAGTCAATAAAATCAAATATGAGATCATTAAAATAGTCTACATGAGAGGTAATGAGGAATTGAACTCAGGTGGTAGATGGATGAGTAAAGAGAAGGCGTTGGATGAGAGAAGTTATAAAATAGAAACTGAAAGACCTGACAAATTGATTGGTTATAGCAATAGCTGGCATTTATAAACTACATTGAGGCATTCAGAATTTTTACCTATATGATCTCATTTGGTGCTTACAACAATACTGTGAAATACTATTACATATTTACAGATGAGGAAAATGGACCTGAAAGGCTAAGTGACATGCTGAGGGTCAAAAAAGTACTAAGTATCAGAAGCAAGATCAAACTCAGTACTTCTCTAGTCTAAATGCAACACTTTCTCCACTAAATCAGGTAGAGGGAAGAGTTAAGAATAACAGCAAGGTCATGTACTGGGACATTGGAAGAATGATGTGACTTGAACAGAAATAAGGAAGTTTAGATTAAGGAAAAATTTGGGGAAAAAGCTAATGATTTCTGTTTTGGACAACTTGAATTTGAGATATCTCTGGTGCATACTATTGGAGATGTCTTTTTTGCAATAAGTGATGGAGAATTAAAATGCAAGAGAGAGACTGGTTAGATAGATCACTGAGTCATGGGCATATAAACAATCATTTCATCTATCACAGGGATTTAGAAACTATGACCCAAATGTAACATGCTACCTCACTGGCTACTTAACTAATTGTTATCTTGTACTCCAGACAAATAAAAAGGTTTGTCCTGATATTTATTTACAAATTACTGAAATAGCTCTAAATGCTTACTATTTACTTAATGTGGGAAAACCACTTTTCTTTTAAGCTTTTGCTCTTCCCTCCAAATATTTTAATCTCATTTCCTAGATTGAGATAAACATAAAAGGTTACTAAGTATACAGTATTCACAATATGACAATAAGTAAATAAATCATTATTTATAAGGAAATAGATGTGAGAATGTTCATAGCAAAAGTATCTTTAGATATTAATTGTCAATGAAGTTCCACTATTCATCTCTCTCTCAAGATGTCTTCAGATAGTCTCCTTAACAGCTGAAAAGGTCAGTTTCTCAGGGAAGACTTTTTCTTAGTCCTATCTCTCAATTATCTTGCTCAAGCCACAAAAATTCTAAAGGACTTAAGAATGAAAGCTGATTTGCCACTTTCATAAACGACAGATAAATTGTAACTCTCTAAGACTTTATTCCTCTTCCTCAGACAGTAATAGTATCCAAAGTCTCAGAGGGAAGGACTACTGAAGCTGGGAATACGACCACTGGGAAGCTGATGACATGATTAAGAGAAAGATTATAGGAAAAAAGAGAGCCAAGTCATAGGTACAATATGCCAGCAAAGGATACTGAGAAAGAATAGTCTAACAGGTAGATTACTGGGAGAGAGCAGTTTGATATCTCAGAGATGAGAGCAAATCTAGAAGTTAGTCATCAGCAATGTCAAATGCAGATACATCAAGAAGAAAAGGGAACAAGAAAATGCAACCAGATTTATTAAGTAAGAGCTCGTTGTTAACTTTGGAGAGAGAATTTTAAGTTTAGTGATATGGTCCAAAGACAGATTGCAAAGAATTTAAGAGTAAATGAGAGAAGAGGAAATAGAAGCTAAAATTGTAGCTTCTTCTCAGCAGTCTGGTGAAGAAAAGGAAGAAAGACCTAGGAAAAACTTCAAAGACCTGGTAAAGGGACTTTTAGGTGTTTTGTCTGGTTTTTGTATTTTGGAATGAGAGCATTATTAGCATAATTTAAAATGGCATAAAATGATCCAGTAGAGAAATAGAAGTTGACTATTACAGAAAGAGGGGGTTACTGAAGGGGCAACATAGTAAATATAGTATAATAATACTCAATGTTCTTTAATACATGGTAATGTTTAAACAAATATATTTGGATTTTTTGTGGGCTCCATTGGTTTTAAGGAAAAAGAACTACTGAATAAATACTCTTTAGGTAAAAACAGCAACACCTACCAAACCATTCTTTGAGGGAAAAAATTGTTTGCTTTTTCTTTAGAGGGGGAGATGGTACTGATACCTACATAAATGCCACAAAAGATTTTTGATAAAAATATTTGTTCAGAGGCTTTCAATATACACAAAATAGGCTTAAATAGACCCTACCTAGGGTTTTATATCTTCTGATTATTTATCACCTCTGCATAGGGCAACTGCACTTTTTCCTTTATAGCTAAGTGATCATAATCTGTCTTTCTAATTAACTTAATATTTAAACAGAAACTAACATGATCTTTTAATAAGTTATCTGTTTCAATGGCTTTAGCTATGTTTTCCTATATATACAGTGAAATGCACAGACATACAAAATATAGAGAAAGGGAATTGTGTTTTTATCCATTTGCTGATATTTAAATGCTTCTTTTAGCCATTAGTTTCTTAAATAATGTATTATAAGGTTGGTCTGCAAAATTGTGAATTATGAATAGCTTAATTTGGAAATATTTTTAAAATATTCCAACTATATTATCATAGTTACAGGTTCAATTCAGTATTAAATGCTAAGCCACTTGACAATTCAACAGAAACCCATGCGCCTTGCTCCACTGATCTCAGTTCAGCTGACCATAACAGATCATCCATTCTAGTACAGTCAGGTAAGGATTAATGGTTAATAATTCAAAAATAAATAAGAAAATGTTTCAATGTCAGTTTTATTCATTTACCCTAAGATAAACCCTTTGAGTATGAAAATACATGTCGTATTTAACTGGACAAATAAAAGTAAAATTGGAGACATAAACATAATAAAATATTCAAATAGAATAATATAGACACATAAGTATATTATGCTGAGGAACTGAACTTCTTGTATTGAAAGGTTGCAAAAATGAATCTGGTTCATTCATGTGGATATATGTAATGATGGGAAACATGGTACGTGGGATTGGAGAAACTCAACTTGCACCACTGGGAATCACATATATTGATAATTTTGCTAAAGAAGGACAATCTACTTTTTACATAGGTAATGTAATTTTTTTTATCTTTGGCCCCACTGTATTCTTTGATTCTATTCTTTTCTTTCAGGAACACATCTCTAAGCTAGACTAATTCTGATTAGTCCACTTCATTTCAATTTGGAAAATAGAATTTTCATCTTACGGTTATTCATGAAAACAGAACATTTTTTGTAGGGAGATATAGGAAATATTTAAAGCATTTTATGATCACAAGATAAAGAAACATATAAGTGATTTAGCTTATCAAGGACAAAGTAACAATTCTGCTCATATTTGCACATTTAGGAAAAAAATTATTCTTTCTAATCCCTCTTCACCTTCCTCCCTGCTCTATCTTCTTGATTTTATCAGGAGTTAAACAAGCTCATTTCTGTAGCCCTTAGATATTAAATATAGTGCTAAGATTTTAAATGATAGTCATTCAATTTCATAAGTATATTAGGTTTCTCAACAAGTATAGACTCCTTTCTTGAACTTTAGCTTTGGACAGGAAAGTCACAAGAATTAAGAAGACTACTTTTCAAATCTGTCTTACCTTGCCTTTCTTTCCCTCCTCCTCCAAGATAAATGTTTCCTGGGTCTCCAACCTATAAAGATCTTAAAGTTGCCTTCTTATCTCTCATCCCAATAAAAATCTAAGAAAGTAATAGCCTTTCCCCTGGATAAAATAGGGAGACCTTGGATAAAAAGGGACATTCCTTATTAAGGACCTAAACTGCAGCCTTCTTGCCCAACTTTTGATAGTAACCTACAAGCATGTCTTGGAAACTTAGAATCTTTTCCTTATATTGATTCTGATTGAAGCAAATCACATAGCCAATTTGTTAAAGGGTGGCTTTGTCCACTGAGAACAAATATCCTCTGTTATTTACTATTGCATACTAATATCTGAATTCTTTACTGTCTGAAAGCCATGTAGTCCAATACCATAGGGTAAATCTAGTGACCTCAAAATTGAAATGGCCCTCCATATTCCCTCCTCAGCTTTGTTTTCATCTCTAATGTTCACATATTTAACTATAGAGCAAATAATACTGGTTTGATTCTCCCACCAATAATTTGTGTGTAGCATCACATTACTAAGATGTGTAATAATAATAATTGTTTTAAAATCTCTTTGAACTTCACTTTCCCTTCCATCAATGCATTCTTTTCATAAAAAAAAAGAAGTTATGAAGAAAAAAAGAACTGTTTTTCAGGAGATTATTTTTTTAAATAAAAGATTTTTTTGGAGATGATCATATAGTGTTATATTCATTAAAGAGGTATGTTAAAGAAAGCTAAAGTGAAACTATATTACTTTGAAAATTTTAATTATTTCATAATTTTTCAGGGATTATACATTCAATTACAATGGCTGGCCCATTTATTGGATATCTGCTGGGATCTTTATGTGCAAAACTGTATGTGGACATTGGATACATAGACCTAAGTAAGTATAAAATAGATCAAATAAACAATTATAGAATTCTATTCATTAGTCTTTTTTCCATTGCATTCATTTTCTTAAATCATCTCACAATGTCTCAACATTTTAATATGAGGATATAACATTTTTTTCTATTTGCGAGTAGGGAAACAATGGAGAATAAATTTTCAGTTCAGTATATATATTGCTCCCATACTATTAGAAAAAAATTCTCTACAAAAAATATTTTTGTGAACTAATTTTAGCACTGTTATTATATTCTGGATTATTGAAGTCTTAAGGATAGCATCCCAGTTATTAAGAAAAGAAATAGCTTAAAATATATCGGAGGAGTTGATAGATTAGGATCCTATCACAAGTTGTATAATGAGAGGAGCAGTGAATTTGGGCTCTACATTGATTCTAGTTATAATTCTAATATTATATATGACCCAATTATTTCACCTCTACAAATTCATATATAAAATTGGGATAATAATATTTGTATTTCCTAGGAAACAAGGATTGTTGTGAGAAAAGTGCTTTAGGTTTTAAGGAAGTTTTCCATATCTAAGAATAAATTGGTATCATGAGTTGTGGTAAAAAAAAAATTCTAACCAATTCGTATCAGCAATTGTTCTTCAATTTATAATCTGAGAACTTTGCCAAGGCACTGAGAAATTAAGATTTAGCTAGAGTAATAGTCAATATATGTCTGTGGTATGATTTTAATTCAGGTATTTCTGAGTATTATCTCAATACTCAAATCTACTATGGCATACAGCATTTCTAAAGAAATATATTAAGGTGATATTATGAATTTAATTCAATGATGAAATTAGATTAGATATAAAAGGTCCATTCCATGTTTAAGAATATAAAATTCTGTGCCATAGTTTGGGATTTGTCCTCCCACTATGCCTTTTAGGGATAAATAGCTTAGTTTATAACATGGCTGAACTTCAAGCACTTGAAGACAGGATCTGGGCCTAATTTCATCTTTATATTCCCAAACTGGATAACTTTTTTTTATCACAATTACTTACATATAGCAGTTATGGATCATTTATTGCTATGTTATAGTGAAATGAATATCATGAATAGAATTATTCTTCTCTTTTCCTATGTGGTTTTGATATAATAAAATTGTACTAATTGGTATTATTTCTCATTGATTAAATTGTTTTGGTATACTTCACTAATATATTTTAATATTGAATTTTCTTGCATAAAAAGTTTTCTTGTACAAATATAAATGGAATAATTTAAACTTTAGTGAAAGTAGTAGCAAATGTTAAAATAAAACATGCTCAAATTGTGACTTTTTAATGACTTTAAAATAATTTTTTTCATAGGCACTATAGCAATTGAACCAACTGATTCCTGCTGGGTTGGTGCTTGGTGGCTTGGCTATCTCATAGCAGGAATGCTAATATTGTTTCTGGGGTGCCATTCTTTTTCTTTCCTAAGCATCTGAAGAAAACAAGAAGACAAAGTGTAAGTTCAACACTTCTGGATGGATCTAGTAGCAATGACAATAGAAATCAAAAAGTGATTTTTAGAAATCCTGAGAAAGCAAAGAAGTCTAAAGGTTTGGCAGATAAGTAGGACACAAATGAAATTAACTCCTGCTAATCTATGCAAACAAGAGACTCTGACTATTCTCCCTTACACTTTTAAAATATCAATAAAATTTCAATGTGGAAAGCATAATTCTATATAAAATAATGTTTTCCAAACTCAGAGCTTCTGGCTATAATGGTTTCCATTAATGTGTGTGACAGGTAGAAAAAGAAAGGAAAATAGAGTTTTTCATTTAATATCTACCAGATGAAAAAAATAATTATTCACATTGAGTATTCACATACAGAGAAGAAATGGTCTTAGGAACTTAAGATGATCTAATACAATATTTTCACTTAATAATAAAAATGAGACCCAAAGAGTTGAAATGCTTTCTCCAAAGACACAGATAGGACTAGAACCTAAGTCTTCTGATTTCAGAATAAAGCAAACTGAAAGAAAAAATAGATTAAAGAACTTTTATATCTCAGATGCTAACAAAAGTTCTGCCCTATTTACTCTCTCTACTCTGATATGTTTATCTTCAACAGA
Source organism: Gracilinanus agilis (assembly GCF_016433145.1). Taxonomy (NCBI): domain Eukaryota; kingdom Metazoa; phylum Chordata; class Mammalia; order Didelphimorphia; family Didelphidae; genus Gracilinanus; species Gracilinanus agilis. The sequence goes on along the minus strand of NC_058134.1, from coordinate 187,598,566 downwards.
TATATTCTGTTTAATATGTACTATATAAATATCTATGAAGAATATTATTGCAATGATTACTCCCTTGAGTAATGACAGAAATATTCAATGAGGCAACATCATGTTCCAAAGATAGCAATGGAGTAGAAATCAGGAGAACTAGATTTTAAAACCATTCTTCTAGCATCATGGCCTGGGACAAATTATGCCATCTCTGGGCCTTGTTTTGTCATCTGTGAAAGGAGATAGCTTTGGTGATTTTCTAGCTCTAACATTCTATGATTCTATGATTGTATTTATCCAAAAGCTTAATATGCATCCACCCATTTAGCAAGAAAAGAATATATTTTTCCTGAATTTGGATTATCTTCCTCCCCAAAAGCCTTTATTTTTTCTTCTAGGTTTTTTCTACTCCTTGAAATGTCTCCTTTGTAACAAGATCTACCTTAGCTACTTGCTTTCATCAACATTGACTACTACTAGCTTTATTGGAAGTTTTACCTATTTTCCAAAGTATTTAGAACAGGCATTTGACTTATCTGTGTCTAAATCTAACTTTTTTGTTGGTAAGTCTTGCTATTTGACTTTTATTATACTGAACCATAGCCTCCTGAGTAAAATTTAAATGTATTCAAGGTTATCTAAAACATGTCATCACCTTAAGCCTTACCTTAGGGTACTCCTTTCTAAAAACTTTTGTCCTAATTAAAGAAATTTACTTTCTTCCCAACTAACATTTCTTTTACTGACCTTCCTTTGTGTCTTTGCTCTCTAGTTCTCTGTGTTTGATAAATCCTCCTTCCCTCTTCTAAATGCCTTAAACTTCGACTTATTCTGTAAAGTCCAACTCAAATGCTACCTCCCACAGGAAGCTTTATCTCTATTTGTCAATAATGGCTTCCAGGCTCTAATCTCATGTAGTATTTTGTTTCTTACTTCTCTAGTTCATTTTTAAAATGTTGTATAATATGTGTTATGAATAAATTAAACAGTGAAATGAAATGAAATAGACTGACAAATTGTATAGGAAACAAAATCTCCTTTAAGAAATACATTTCTAAAATCTCCTTTCTACATCTACATCTCCTTTAAGAAATACATTTAATAAGCAAAGATTCACAAAATAAAACTGAATCTGGAAAAAGAGTTCAATGCATCAAGTAAATGGGAAAAAATGTGGAAATTGAAATCACGCTTCTGAAAAAGCAAAATCAAACATTCAAAAGATAAAAAGGGATAAACAAGAAAATTACCTTATGCTTAAAGGAACCATGGACATTAAACCAAGGTCAGTAATAAACATATGCTCCAAATACACTAAAAGAAGACATAAGCAGTAACCCAACAGTGATAGAAAACATTAATATCCTTCTCTCAATTTTGAATAAGTATAAAAAATTAAACAAAAGGGAAAACATAGATGTGAACAAAGAAACTATAGAAATTAAAAGGTCAAAATCTTATAACATCTTCTAAATGTGACTGCAAAACAGTATATATTTTTTATATTTCATAAACTTTTATAAAAATTGACTACATATTTTGGGCACATAAATATTGTGATTGAATATAAAAAGGCAAAAGTAATAAATACTTCATTTATAGATCATAAATACAGTAAAAAATGTCATTGATTCAGGGACCAGAAACAAAAGACACAGACCCAAATGGAGATAACAACAAATTTTTAAATACTGAGTGAATCAAAGAACACATTATATAAAAATTCATATTTATGTGGATGATAATAATAATGATGAAACAACATACTAAAATTTCTGGGATACAGCTAAAATAATGCTTGGAGGAAAAATCATCTCCTGTACAAACATGCATTAAACAAAGTAGAAAAAGAGAAGATTAGTAAACTGAATATGTATTTTACAAATTAAAAACTAGCAAGTAAACAACAGAGAATGAACAGAAAAGGGGAAATATTTGAGATTAAAGGAAAATTAGATAAAATTGAAATCAAAATGCTATAGAAATGATAAAATTAAAATCTGGTTCTTTGAAAAGACTAATAAAATTGAGAAATATTTACCTAATCTGTTTAAAGAGAACAGAAAATCAAATAATTCTAAATTATGGTCTTCCCTTCTTTCCAATACCCTATTTGGTGTTCTCACCATTTCTTTTCTTAAAATACTCCTTTTATCATTAATAAATTTTGCTTGAATATTGTATATACCAGAAAAACAGAAGATTCAATTTGATTGACACTTTTTTCTTTTTCTTATCCCATCAGTTGTTAGCAGCTTCTATGAGGAGGTTAATCTGTACACACCTTTCAATTATCTATACATACATGTTTATTTCACTAGCACTTGAGATCCTTAATTACAAAGACTGTTTTCATTTTTTTTTTTGCATTGGCAAGAGTAGCTCAAGGATGATGCATTAGTAAATGCCTGATAGATGTTGATTGGTCAATTGATTAATTATGTTTAAGATGATATAGTATAAAATAATTAAAGACCTTTTCCCCTTGGTCTATATTTGTTTGTTTCAATAATAATGATAATATATTAGTGTTTGTCTCCTTCCCCCATCCATTTTCTACTTCTTTTCATTGATGTTCATTGCCTAATAAAATGTAAGATCTTTAAAGTCAGCAATGATCTTTCTTTTTATTTGCATTTACTTAGCACAGTGTCTAACATATAGTAAATGCTTCATGCTTGTTGCCAAACTGACTCATGTTAACTCAAGCAAAACTTATGTATGTATTAATGTTGGAATAGTAAGTTTTAGCATGGTCAACATGTGGATAAAGAGAAGTGAAAAGAGAAAAGAATTAACTGGATGGTAAAGTATGTGGCTTAGAGTAGTCCTGGAAAAGTCCAGTAACACTGTTAGGGTTCGTATGGGTGGCCACCAAAGGAACACACAAGACAATGCAATCAAAGCAGGAGAAAGCTTTATTACCAGTGCCCGCTGTAGGAACTCAGCAAGAGAGTCCCAAGTGGTGCATTCAGAGGAGGGAATATATATGTTTCAGGGGCTGGGAGACAGGTGTCCTGGAGCTTAACAATAGCCAGACATTTCTTGGTGGGAGTACTGTAGGAATCTTAAGATTCAGGGTTAAGGGTTAAGGGTATTCTGTTTAGGGAGTAGTGGTACTGTTCGACAAAGCATGGTGCTGTCAAGTTATGAGCTATGAGTCTCTGATAGCTAACCTGCTCAACAGAGCATGGTGCTGTCAAGCTATGAACTGTGAGTCTCTATTTTCTGGCTACTACAACACTGCCAAATATTGCAATTCCTAATGTAAATCTTTATCTCTTGACATTTAGAAAGATATGCTCTATCTTTATTATTATTAAATTTGAATAGATGATTCCCATACCTCTAGGAAAAAGTCAATCAAGCTTAAGGCTTGCACAGCTTTTCAGAGATTTTGGAGATGCATTAGAAAATGACTTGTCATGACCAATATATATCAAGAATTATGGTTGCAGAATCTCAATTTACCCTTCTTTTCTTTACAGGAACAATAACAATGCCTAGTTTAGCTGTTTCAATTTTCTTGGGAGGATATATTTCTAAAAAATTAAAATTGACCACATTTGGAATTCTCAAATTACTTTTAATTTCCAGAATTTCTAATTCACTTTTCCAAATACCAATTTATTTTTTGGCCTGTGATGATCACCTCATAGCTGGCTTAACAGTAACCTACAATGGGTATGTATCTATAAATAATCAACTATATAATAATATATGTATTTTTCATCACAAAAGACTTTAAGTATCATTAGGAAAACTTTGCATTTACTTGAAATATTTAAAACCAATATTAAAACCAAGAGGAATTCCTTAATATTCAATTATAGAACTGAATGTCTTTGACAGGGTATTCATTATTATTATGTCCTTTAAAGCCCTCATTACAGTCTTTTTAAAGATTTTAAAAGGAGATTCCGTGGCCTAAGTATTAATCCCTTCTGATATTTAACAACTTCTATTATAAGGAAAACCTTTATTATGTTGAATCAAATTTCCTATTCTACCAAAATATTTCATTTTAATATTATTTTACTGGAAAAAATAATAATGCATAGTTAATCTTTACATAGGACCTCAAAGTTTACAAAGAACTTTAAACTCATAACTCTAGGAGATAAGTGCAGTTATAAACCTGGAGTAAATAGGATTTCTAAGAAGACTAAAAACTCTGGTGTAAAGGCTTGCCAAGCCCTTTTCAGTGCTGCTTATTCGCCTTTGGTGTCCACCTTTCATGGAACTCTCACCTGTGGTTACAGGTTGTAGCATGTGCATTGACTCCAGTTAGTCATTTTTGCAGATGGGATAAATCATGTTGAGGGTAACTGATGGGCCACATTCCCCTCAGTGAGTTCAGGGAGTACCTAGCCCAAGCATGTGAAGACTTCCCTTATTGGTCATGGGTGGATGAGAATAATTTGTTCCAATGACCATGAAGGAGTCTCAAGCAGGAGAATGCTTAAACTTGGTGGGATGCTTGAAACTTGGTCAGAAATTGAAGACACCAAGATCATCCACTGTATCCAGGATCATTAGCAATTATCACCACTTTTGTTTTGTTACCTGGCTTTGATGAATCTGGGAAGGAGATTGAATCTGATGATGACTGTGCAACTCTGCCTCACTAAAATCCAATTCATGCACAAGTGAAGACATGAAGGACAAACAGCAACAATTATAATCCACATTTCACATATGAGGAAACAGAGGCTGAGAATTTAAGTTATTTGTGTTGGGTCACACAGGTAATAAGTAAAACAGTATACAAGCTCTTCTTGACTGCAAATCCCACATTAGAGTCCCTAAGTATTGTCCCTAGGTTTTAGGATTAATTATTTAACTCTGGACAATTATCCTACAAAGATCTGAAAACCATTCTTGGGTTTTCAGCTCCTTTTTTAGACCAATTGATCCTTCATGAATGGATCTTGCCTTATTTTTCCCCTATCTCAATCATGGACTAGATTTGCTTTTATCTCTCTGGTCTTCTTTTGACATCCAGGAATGCCTACATAAATAATGTGTAGGATCAGAATGGATCTACCTACTAGTACTACTGGCTCTCTGACCCACCAGGGTTGATCATGACAATTGCTTTTGTCTATTCTGACAGTAGAGGAAATTGTCTGATGAGAAGTGAAGAATTGAAGACTGAGTGATAATGTTAGCAGGATGATGAAAGTGGAGCAGGTCTACAGTGAAAAGCAAAGACTTCTGATCAATGACACATGTTAAAACCAGTGGAAATACACATCAGCCATAGGGGGATGGGGAAGTGGGGGGGGGGGTGAAGGGGAAAGTAAGAGCATGAATTATGTAACCATGTTAACTTTTCAAAAAATAAATATTAATAAATGTTTTTTAAAAAAGAAAAAAAAAGAAAAGCAAAGACTTCATGAATTTGCTTTTACTGGGACCTGAATAAGAAAAAAACAAAAAGGAAGCAATGTTTTCCTTAAAACCACTATCTCAACTCCTAACTGCAATAAAGTTAAGAGTTACTAATTCAATATTTATTTATTTTGTTATTATTTCAGGCCACCTGGAAGAGATCTCCTGGAAGAGATCATTGGTTAGAGCTATTAATATAAACATTCTTCTTGGCCATTTGTCTGTTGTAAAAACTGTTGCTTTTTCAAAAGTCTACAGATGATTGCTGAGTTCCCTGGTTTAGATCTTAGCTTACCTCTAGAAATAACCAAGTGGCATCTCAGACCATTTTCTTTCTACTACTGAGAAAAAAACAATATCACTATTTTCAGGAATTCGTTAATTGGGCACAATATTGTGAAAAGTGCTATTCCAAGAGAATCAGTTCATGCAGATCTAGAATTTGCTGTTCAGGAAAATTTGGCCCCAGCCATTCTTTCTTAATGTTTCAAAACTGCTATAAGTAAACAAGGTGATACAGAGCACTGGACCTGGAATCATGAAGACCTGAGCTTAAATCTAACCTCAAAAATTAAATCAATATGTGATGTGGGCAAGTCATTTAACCTCTAACTGTTCAGTTTCTTCATCTTTAAATGAGAATAACTCCTGCCTTTAGAATTATTATAGAGTAAAATGAGACAAGATTTTGTGAGGTACTTTGTAAACCTTAAGGCACTATATATCAATTCTAGCTATTGTTTTGGCAATAATATCTAATGGTGTTTCAGTGTATATGTTATAAATGTTGAATACTATATGAAAGACATATATACTTCATCTATATGAATAATCTTCAAAGGATTTTTAAGATAAGGATGAGGTAAAAGTTCCAAAGAAGGGAAATGAGTTGCCCAAGATAACATAGCCAATTAGCAGCAGAATAAAACCTAAACCTAAGCCCATGGCTCCCTCACTTTTCTGGGAAAATGGCCTCCCTTCAATAATTCTTAACTAGTTATACTGGTTGTACTCTTTAATTTTCAGTTGTGGACTGTGGTAGATCCCAATGTGTAAAGATAGAAGAAAAGCAAATTTTAAAATGTTTTCTTTGTGATTTCTTTATCAACTGTCTTTTCTTCATCAGTTTAGAAGGTAACTTTTCTTTATCTTTCTCTTCTCCCTGATAAATATCTACATTTTGACTACAGAAATGCCCCAGAGACATCTTCTCAAATCACCCCATTTTCCTCCTGCAACTCAAGACTGTAACTGTAATGCCGATCTATGGGATCCTGTCTGTGGGGATGATGGACTCACTTACGTGTCACCCTGTTTGGCTGGATGTAAATCTTTAGTAGGCCATGGAAAGGACTTGGTATGTATGGTGATTGTTCTTTCTTCCACATCATAATCGTCACAGATTTAATTGAACAATATTGTTATTCAAGTCAGCCAAGAACTCATCAATTTAGTAAAATGTTCAGGCCCAAGAATATTGCATTGTCTGTTTGTTGCTGAATGCAACATACAGTCGAAACTGAGGCCAGCCTTACTCTCCTAAACTAACTGATCTTCAGTTTACTCTGCCATATGTTTTTTGCTTTTGTTGAAATATAATATAATGGTATTTAAAGGTAATATGTAGTTTTAAGAAGCCTTCTAGAATATGGAATTAAATGGAAATTGAATTAATATGCTGTTAATATAGTTATGTAGTTAATAACTAAAGGTAAACAGTGACCCCAGAGTATAGTCATTAGCTCTAAATAAATTAACAACGACAATGATAGAAAGAACTTATATTGCTCCTCCTGTCTTCCTGGGTTGTACTGAGACCTTTACAACTATTATTTTGATTCTTACAACTCTGGAGATCTGCTAATATTCTCACCATTTTATAGATGAGGAAACGTTGGCAAATGGACTTTTAATGATTTGTTCAATGTCACTAGTGAGTGTCTTGAGATCACATAAGAATTCATGTCTTCCAGTCTCCAGGCCCAGTGTTCTATTCACTCACTGTACTACAAAGCTGCCCATCAGATTCTACACAGGAATTCAATGGGAATTGAAAGGAGAATATTAATTTGTCATTAATTTCAAGATAATTTATAATTTGTCTTCTCTATTTGCTTATTTATGGTATTTTCACAAATCTATTGACATATGGTACAGAATAACTGAAGGACATTCTTGAAACTTCCATTTAAGTCAAGAGTTAAAGAACGTAAATACTGTTTTTGCTAAACTAATCAGGACCTACAATTTGAATGCAGTCATTCATTCCTGACATCAATCTGTTCTTTCTCAGCATCAGCTTCCCATGAAGTATACTGGGGAAGTATGAGAACCTTCCAGTGATACTAGCAGCTCTCTCAGTGTCCTTCTCAGTTGGTCTTTTGGCTTCAGCTAACATACATACACCTGGGACTATTCCTATGAGGCTGAAAGCATAAAATGAGGGAGGAAATAAACAGGGTTGTAGCTCCACTTCAGTGGTACATGAGCACTAATGCCTTTCTCATTGGTTCTCTTACCCTGGGTCTTGCCTATATGAAAATATGACACTCTGCTTTAATTATTTCTCTGAATTCCATTTCTTATTTACAATAGAGAAAATATGGTAGAGGAGAAAATTCATGCTTGCTAGTCAAGAGACCTGATGTATTAATGCTATGTTATTAACTAAAAGGATGACTCTGAATAAGTACCTTCACCCTACAAGATGGCAGATGCTTTATCTACAAAATTAAGGGACTTGGACAACATGACCTTTAAGGTCCATTCCGGTTCTTCAACTCCAAAAAACTATAAATATCAGGAGCTACTAGACTCTTGATGAATAACCTGCTTCTTATTTGTAGCCCTTACTGGGAAGTCTGGTTCATTCGCCTTCCTGACCCCAATGTGACACTATGACCATTCAATTAACAAACATCTTTTACTTACAACAGGCCAGGCATTGTAGTTGGTCCTAGGAATATAAATACAGAAAATGAAACAATTCTTTTTCCCAAGGAGATTGCATTCTGTCAGCAGAGAAGAAATATATTTACCTTACTCCGGACAAGGAAAAAAAAAATGTCCTAAAGAACTTTTAAACCCTTCAACCCCCTCCTTTATGAGCATATACAGAATATATACAGTATAAATATAAGATAATTTTAGAGAAGAAGAGAGCCACCAGAGGTTAGGGACATTAGAAAGTCTATTGTGTGTGACACCCACAAAATTATGCTTAAAAATGCTTTTTCATTTATATAGCTACCATATATACTGTGGAAAGTTGAAAATGATCAGCTAATGGTATTTCCTTTACATTTTAGACATTTCACAGTGGCTTGATTTTTACTATACTAAGTTAAAAAAGCATTAATTGTTTCCAAATACTTTTTTGCCAATAAATAAGATTATAGAGAACATAAGAGGTATACTAGGTTCCCAATTTATCTACCATGTAAGGCACAGTATAGAGGAAAAGAACAGAGGATGAGTTCAAATTCCATCTCTGTTACTTATTACTTCCTCTGTGGGCTTCAATTCTCTTATCTATGAAATACAAATTTGTTTATTTTAAGTTATCTCTAAGCTCTAAAATTATGATAAAACAAAAGACTGAATATACCAAAAGATATTTTAGAATTTCCCAGTATTTAATTTAGTTGATAGATGCTTCATTATTTAAATAAAAAAGAAATGCTTTATGTTCTGTTTTGTGCTTTGTAAATGCATTCAAAATAATTCAAATTTTATTTTTAGGTTTTCTATAACTGTAGCTGTGTTGAAGTTAACAATTTCCAGTTGAGGAAAAATTCAGCTCATTTGGGTGTATGTTCAAGAAAAAATGATTGTTCAAGAATTTTTATTTATTTTGCGATAGTAGTAATTTTGAATTGCATTTTGATTGGAATAGGAACTTCCTCCACTATAATTTTGATTTTTAAGTAAGTAACATAAAAATCATCAGTCTATGAGCCTCCAAATAATTATTTTATTAAATATAAAAGAAAATTGAAGCAATGACCTTATTTATCATCATAATAATAAGGAAATGCTGACTTAATAGAATTAAATGATTCCTCAGAGATATATATTGGGGGGTTTACACATATGGCTAATTTTTTTTTCTTTTTGTTTTGTTTAAAACATTTCTATTAATGTGAATATTAAATAGTACAATATCTTTTTTGTTTTCTTACTAACATATTTTGCAGTTATGTCATCTTTATGATTAGATATCATGTTATCACCTTTCAAGATATGAAAATAAGTAGTCTGACTTATAAACACAACAAAAATATAGTGAAGTGAAATAAAATCCTTCCTCCAAAAGGAGGTTAGATTATTTGGGAAAGGGATGTCGGAGCAAATATCCTCCTTTCAGTTTAGTTAGATCAGGAGTGACAGTTAAAACCAGTCAAATCCCAAGATCCTCCTCTCCTTCCAGAATCTCCCCCGCCCCCAGGGCTTGTATCCAAATTCTCCTCCTTTCCTCTTAAAGACAATCCATACTTTTCCCTCTATCCATTATCACTTATCCTTACAGAAGGTACTGAATATGTTGAGCACTAAACAGTAGGAGTAAAAAGGTAATTGAGTATAGCTTATATCTTATCTGAAAGGAAATGACTGGTTGCTAATCTGAGAATATCTTTAAAATCAGTTTATCCAGGAACTGGGCATTTCACTCTAGAGAAGAGAGGATTAACATACGAATATCTCTTCAAGTATTTCAAGACCTATAGCAGGGAAGATAGACTAGACTTCTCTTTAGCTCCCAGAATGCAGAATGAGAAGCAGTAGATTGTTGTTGCTGACAGACAGATTAATGTTTGATGTAAGGTAAATCTTTCTAATATTTAGAAGTGTTGAAAAGGAGAATTGACTGCCTCAGGAGAGTACACATTTCCTTTTTCCTCAGAAGAGTTCATATTGGAGAAAAGATTCTTGATTAGGCACAAAAAAGCTTCAGTGATTCTTTCTACTTCTCATTCTGTGAGTCTGTCTGTATAAAATCATATCATTACTGCTTAGAATGAAGGTAAAATTTAATACCAAAATAAAAGCATTGATCATTTAAGAAACACACATTAAAAGCTTATTATATTTCTGACATTGTGTAACTTCTGAGGATACCAAAGCAATGCAAAAAATGCCAGTACAATCTTAGATTACATTTAAAGGCAGAGTGTCCTGACTGAGGAGAAGACAGTTTTGTTGTTTTCTGTGTTGGTCAGACCACACCTGGAACACTGTATTCAATTCTGGAAACTATATTTTTAGAAGGATCTTGATAAACTGGAGAGCATCCAGAAGGGAGGGAGGGAAGCAGGATAATAAAAGGTCTTGGATTTATATCATATGATTATCTAGTATGTTAAACTTGGAGAAGAGAAGGCTAGTGGGGAGAGATGGGGAGAAAAGGATATGTTGATTATCTTAAATAACTTAAACTGTTGTCACATGGAGGAAGGATTATATTTGTTCTATTTTGCTCCAGCTGGCACACAATGGAAAGAGTAATGGGCCTGGAGTCAGAAAGAGTCATGCCCCTAAGTTCAAATTTGGTCTCTGACACTTACCAGTTATGTGACCTTGGGAAAGTCATTTAACCCTTTTTGTCTTAGTTTTCTCATTTGTCAAATGAGCTGGTGAAGGAAATGGCAAACCACTCACTTATCTTTGCCAAGAAAAACCCAAATGGGGTCAGGAAGAGTCAAACATGACTGAAATCAACTGTAAAACAATATAGACTAGGGTGATGGATAAAAGTAGCAAAAGAGACAAACTTGGGATTAATGTAAGGAAAAAATAATAATGTGATTTGCAAAGGAGAATTTGATGTTGTCATGAAAGGTCTTTAAACAATTTCATTTAGGGAACAGCTGGGTGGCTAAGTGGTTTGAGAGCCAGATCTAAAGATAGGAGGTCTGGAGTTCAAAACTGACCTCAGACACTTCCTAGCCCTTAGTTCTCTTCTGCCTTGGAATCAATACACAGTATGGATTCTAAGAGAGAAGGTAAGAGTTTTAAAAAATTCTGTTTTAATCACATGCAACTGGGTGAAGTGACTTGCCCAGGGTCTCACAGCTAATAAGTGTCTGAGACTGGATTTGAACTCATGAAAATGAGTCTTCCCGATTCCAAGCACAGTGCTCTAAACCTTGTGTCACATAGCTGACCACAGAACTTTAAGTAGATGAATACTTGTAGGCCAGGTTGTAGAGAGAATTCTATTCAAGATGTGAATTGAATTCAGTTGCTTCTGAGGTAGATCTATAGAAAGACAAAGTTTGAAAATGCTTTTTTTTTTTAGTTTTTCAATGCAATTCTGATACAAAGAAGGGAGCCAGTCCCTGCCTCCCACTCCTTTGGCCACTCCCCCAAATACGGGCTCCCCACCAGCAGGCTCTCTTTTCAGCCAGGGGCTTGAGTGAGGAGCTTAGCCCCGCGCTATGAAGCTCCAGAAGAAGAGGCAGCACGTCGCTCTCCCGAACTCCACTTTCCCGGGTAGAACAGGAGCTTTTTTTCTTGCCTTTTCTCTTTTGCCTTTCTTTCTCTTTTCAAAGCTTGGAATAGTGTGTGCCACAGAGAGAGCGCCGAATCCCTATTTTACAGACAAACATTCACTTCTTCGTCCAAATGCTTCAAATCATTTTTCAAAAAATAATTTGTATTGTCATTTCATTGCCGTGGGTGAGTCTAGATAGGGGAATTCCTTCTTCCAAAGATCAGCACTGGCTCTGCAATTTAGAGCGTTGTCTGGGGCGCCAAGAAGTTCAATGACGTATAAGGACAACAGTCAGTGTGTTTTGTAGAAAGGATTCCTGATGCTGAGGCCGGCCGGCCCTCCATCCGCTCTACTAAGCCCTGGCTCAGAGAAGAACTTCTGTCTACCCAAAGAGCCCTCCAAGGCTCTCTTTCCTTTAGCGGGGGGCGGGGAAAAAACAATGACTTTTCAACAGAGATAAAGTAAAAAATAAAATAAAATAAAAAATCTAGGCTTGCAAACTTTCGAAAGAGAATGCCAGCTCTGCTTACTGTATATCCAGTACTTAAAGCCCAAGGATTCACCTTGCAAAAATGGAACAGAATATTTGATTCCAATCATTTGTCTGAGAATTCAGCCACTGTCCTTGGAACATCTCTCACACTGCCAAGCTAGCAATGCCTTCTGATGATGTTGTCTCCTTGCTTTGCTGATCCTTTCCACAGCTGGCTCTCCATTTATATAGCACTTTGTGTGTGCCAGGGACTGTGATAACTGCTTTTCTCGATGATCTCTTTTGATCCTAAGAACCCTGGGAGGTAGAGTAGTATTACCCCCATTTTATAGATTAAGAAACCGAGGCAAACAGGTTTAGTGACTTGCCCATGGTCACATAAGTGTCTGCGTTCAAATTTCAATTCAAATCACCCTGACTCCAGGTCAGAGCTCTAGTGTGTGTATCAATGTACATCACTCCTGGAGAAAGGTCTCCATTGCTGACCCCTGTTATCCGGGGGATATTCGTGGTATCTAGACTTCTGCTTCCTGCTGGACCCAGCATGACACACCTTTCTCTTCTTGTCTCTTATCTGACCTCATCTGCTCTCACTGCTACCACTTACTGGATATCTGCTGCATCTGAAGGGCTACCTCTCCCCATAAAAGAGGTGAATTCTACCATTTCGTTTTTAGTTCAGAGCCCAGGAGCTAAACTTACCTATTTTAGAAAAGACTAGAGCAGGGGTTGGCAACCTTTTTGGCCGTCAGAGCATAAAAGCCACATTTTTTAAAATGTAATTTCGTGAAAGCCGTACAGTGCTCACAGTGCACGCTCCTCTAATAGCGCCTGAAAAAAAATTGACTTTATGGCTCCTGCAGAAAGAGCCATATCTGGCCCTCAAAAGAGCCAGATATGGCTCGAGAGCCAAAAGTTGCAGACCCCTGGTCTTGGGGAAAGTCTCTCCACCTGGACAGGGAAGATCATCAGCTTTAAGAGGTTTAAAATCCAGTAACTAAGTTCTTTTGAAATGCAAAGTAGTCCTACAGTTAGCTAATTAGAACCTAGAGGAATTTGGTCTCACCTCTGTAACTCAGAATCACTGGGTCAGAGAGGTTTAGGATCAAAAAGGGTGGCTTAGTGCATTGAGATCCAGGCCTAGAGATAGAAGGTGCTGGGTTCAAATGTGACCTCAGACACTTCCCAGCTGTGTGACCCTGGGCAAGTCACTTAACCCCCATTGCCTAGCCCTTACCACTCTTCTGCCTTAGAACCAATACACAGTATTGTAAGGATCTAAAAAAAAAAAAATAAAAACAAACAAACAAACAAATAAATGGAAGATTTTTTTTAGAAGGATCTTTAATGGGTCATGTACTCCAATGCCTACTCAAAAGCAATCTCAATGAAGTAGCTAGGTGGCCCAGTGGATAGAGAACCAGGGCTGGAGACAGGAGGACCCAGGCTCAAATTTGGCCTCAGATACTTCCTAGCTATACAGCATTGGGAAATTCACTGAACCCCAATTACCACTGCTCTACTGCCTTAGAAGGGATATTCAATACCAATTCTAAGGCAGGAAGTAAGGGATTAAAAAAAAAAGTCCCTTCTCTGACTTGTTCCAAAAGTGATTTTTGTTTAAACACTGATAGAGAGGGAGAAGCCTTCATCTTTCTATATAACATATTCCACTTTTTGACAGATTTGATTTTAGGGAATTTTTTGGTTTTGGTTATTATCTTTTTGTTTGTTTGACTTGGCATTTTTAGAACCTCAACTCATTATTCCTGCCTCTGCTTTCTGGAGAAAACCAGTACAAATCTAATCCTTCCTCCACATGAAAATTCTTAGAATTAGCTAGTATATACCTATTGAGTCTTCTCAAAACTAAACTCCTCTCCTAAGAATGATTTAGATATCCTAAGATTTAATGTTGGAAAATTATTTTACTTTCTATTTAACTCCTCATAGAGCTCAGTTGTCTCTGAATGAGGAAGATATGCCAAAGAAACCTTATAAGAGTATAGAATTATATTTTTTCCTTTACATTAATTTGGTAATCATGTCAGTTGTTTTCCTACTTCTGCCCACTTAATTCCATGTCAGTTTATATGAATCTTATCTAAAGATATCTAAAACCATTTTTTAAATTTCTTTTTTTTTAAAAACAATGAATATGATCATATAAGTAATTATTGCTTCCTTCTTTAGCAAAGATTCTTAGAATTAAGAACTGTTTTTTCTTGTTTGTATTACCAATGCCTAGCACAATTCTTAGCACATAATAAGCACTTATTAAAACCTTGTGGGTTGAGAGAGTTTTCATTGGTGCCTATAATATAATTTAGTATGTATCTCTTTTGAGCTGAATAGCTAGAAAACTTAAAGTACATTTACTGCTCAGGAGAAAGTTACTTTTATTCAGTCCAAATACCTAATAATATCTCTTTTTCTGATTTTTTTGGTTTTTTTTTACCTTACTCTTTAGTGATTAAATTGTCTTTTTCACTGAACTTTTGTAATAAAAACAGGTAAGTAAAATGTTCTCATAAAATAACTATGAGACAGTATTGCAATATTCTGCTAAAATAATCTTCTATCTTTACTAAGCATCATCTGCCTTTCCTGAAGTGAATTGCAATCTTTCCCTATCTTAGTAAATGTTTCAAGACTTGATAAAAGAAGACTAATTCATTTTCTTATAACCATCATGTCTATTTTTAAGTGATTCTGTGTTTATATGATAGTGCCATAGTGGCAAACCTATGGGACATGTGCCAAACATGGCATGCAGAGACCTCTCTGTGGGCATGTGCACCATCTCTAGCAGATTTAGTCACCAGAAAGGCAGAGGGACTCTGGGAGAGCTAATCCCATCCCCTCTTAAAACTTGTGGAAATGTGGAAAAACTTTTGTATCCTATCCTACAAATGTCAATGGAATTGGAGCATTTTAAAACATTACGTGGTCAGAAGATTTATATGAAATATATTATGAATAATATTTGTTATGCAGAAGGAAAACATTTGATTTCTCACTTGTTTATATGAGGATGGGATGTGGAGTTTTTGTTTTTAAAAGATTACTTTATTACAAAAATGAATAATATGGAAATAGATATTGAATGATAATACATGTATAACCTAGTGGAATTGCTTGTCAGCTCTGGGAGGGGGAAGGGAAAAGGGAAGGGAAAGAACATGAATCATGGAACCATGGAAAAATACTTAAATTTAAAAAAATTAAATTTAAAAATAAAAATAAAAAAAGATGATGTTTGTTATATAACATGAAAATCTGGAGATGTCTTAATTCTCTTTACTTTTATTTCAGGTTTGTTGAACCTGATCTGAAATCACTATCAATTGGTTTATATTCATTTATTATGCGAATAGTAGGTATGAAATGTGTTTATTGTTAACTCATTTTGTGCTTATGAAATTAAATGCAAGAAATAGTCATAAGATAAGAAATAACAGATAATAAAATTGTTGTGGATAAGAGATAACAGGATTTTAAATAACATAGTTTCTTTATTTAACAAATATACAAAGTAATATGGGGGGTACAAGCACATAAATATTATGCAAAAAAAGAATGTAATGCAATGGATTGCAAAATGTGGATCAGAAGTGTTCTGAAAAAATCTAAGGGTTTGGGGCATTTCTGTTTTTACCTGAGGAAATTAATGAAGGCTTTATGAAAGGTGATATCTGAGATGGGTCTTCTAAAAAGAGGAGAGGTTGAATTCCAAGCATGGATGCTAGCTTATTGACTACACAGAGGTAGGAGAAAGCACAGTAAGATCTGAGAAGAGCTAGTGATCAAATTTAACTAAAACAAAAACATATGCAGAGTGGAAGTGTAAACAAGGATGAAAAGTTGGCTTCAAGTTATATCATGAAGGGACTTAAAATTTAGGCAGAGAACTGCATTTTATTCTAGATAGAGTCACTAAAATTTTTTGAGCAAGGAATTAACATTGTCAGATCTTTGTGTTAGAAAGTTTAGTTGTGTGGCATTTCTATAAAATATATTCTAGGGAGAAAGAGACTGTAGGTAAGAAGGCCAGTTAGGAGATTATTATACTAATCAGGAAATAGAGGATGAAGATCTAGGGTGAGAGATGTGGAGGTCAAGACAAGAAGACTCTCAACTGATTGGATATGGGATTGATGGAAAGAGAAGAGTCAAAGATAAAAGGTTTTGAACGTGGATGAGTAGGGGATGTTTGTAACATCAACAGAAAAAAATGAATTTAAGATGAAGGGGCATGTTTAAACAATTAGAAAATGTTAGAGCTGACATGAACCAAAGAAACCATTAAGATGAGCCTTATTTTGAAAAGTCAATATTTTAATGTTCTTTTGTCCCAATAACTTTTCCTTATAAACAACAAAACACCATCATAACAAAGTAAAGATAAAGAAAGCAATGTATTGAGCAAGTCTCACAGTATATGCCACCACGTCTCTTCTGAGAGAGGGAAGGAATGAAGTTACAGGTTTATTGAATCTTTGAATTTCGTAGTTAAAAGGGATATCAGTGGCTTCATAACAGTACACTTTTGATGTCATCTACTTGATGATATCTATTGAAGGTAAGAAAATATTTTTGGCAGCCTATTTCAATTTAGAAAAGCTCTAATTGTTATCTAACTCTCCCTTACCCCAATCCTCAATTTCCATCATTGCGATTTCTGCTCTTTATTCTCAGTTTTGCTCTCTGTAGCCAAAGGGAACATATCTAATTTGTCTTCTTTGAGTAATAGAAGTTAGCTATCATCATCCTTTCTTCTGCTCGAAATCTTATCTCTAGACAAAATATTCCCAAGTTTCCAAGTCAAAATTGGTCATCATTAAATTGATCAGAATTCTAAGGTTTTTCTTTGACTCCTTTTTTTTTTTACCATTATTTTGGTAATCATATAAATTGCTTTTCTGATTATGCTTATTTTGCTATGAATCATTCCATACAAGGCTGCCCCACTACCACTGAATTGTTCATATTCACAATTTCTTACACTACAAATATCTTCTGTTACAGTCACTTGCCACAATTTGTTCTATTATGATATGATATTTCCTTTTTTGCTATTTCCTATTGTAAAAATTGCTACTACGAATATTTGTTAACATTTTATATAATCTCTTTTACCTCATTTAATAGATAAAGAAATTCAAATCTATGAGGTTTGTTTAATTGTGAAAGAACATGCATTGTTTAAATGACATAGTTAGATTTTGGAGCCAAATTTTTTGCCTATTGCTTTTTTTTTTTTTTATAACGCTTATCTTCCAAATTAGAATCAATCAATGGTAAGGCCTAGGCACTGGGGTTAAGTGACTTGTTCAGAGTCACACAGGGGCCAGATTTGTACCCCAGACTTCCTGTCTCTAGACCTCACTTTCAATCCACCGAATCACTTCTCTGCCCAAAGTCCACTGTTTTTAACATTAATATAAGCATTTCTGAAAAAATGAAAATTTTGTTTTATGATTCTTTTCAACATCAGATAATTTTTAATATGAGAAAAGGGATAAAAACTAAAGTTAATATAATTTTGTGCCTTTTCTTAGTGATTTAAATAAAATGAAATTTTAGATTGTGAAATGATTGAACTAAAATAGATATAGGGACAGGTCATTTTTAGTTTTATGAATATTGTAAAAATGGGGACAAAACCTATGATTTCATTGATATAAATCATCCACATTAGGAAATTCTCCCTACTAATGAATGTTGACCTTCTTTATAATTTATGTACTTGGAACATTGCCTAGAACAATAAGAGGATAAATTATTTTCACAGTCACACAGTGAGTATGTATCAGGAGTAGGACTTAAACTAATACTCTTCTGGATCCCAAACTAGCATCATATTTATGATGGAGTAGCTGTCTCTATTGTTAATATTAATAAACTAAAAATAATAACCAAGTTAGAAAAAAATTAGTTTTTGGATTTAAAAAAATTTTATTATCCCTTACATATCAATAGCATTTTGCAGAAACATCTCATAAATCCCTGAAGCAACTAACAATTTCTTTCTTTTTTTGAAGCATCTGGATCTCTTTGTGTCCTTCAAGAATAAATTATTGATATAGGCACTGTGCTAGCCAATAGGGATAAAAGCACAAAAATGTAAGTCCATGCCCTGGAGATACTTATATTGTATCGTAAGAGTTTATACATTTGTATACATGTATGCTTATTTACATATACATATATATATATGCACATGTGTATATTATGTATTATATATAATAAATATGTATGTATATATATATATATACATATATATATATCTGGATACCTATGTAGTTTAGTTGTGTAAGGCTATGAGGAAGAAAGCTAGCTACTGTGTATTCAATGAAGACCAGCCCTGGGATATGGGTATTATAGGTCTTTTTTTACACTGTTTTCATGTGCTTTTACCTGATGTGACTTACAATATTGTCCCCACCCTCCATCTCTACAGAGGGATTTCTCTGGGCATGAAGGCTATTTGATCTAATTGTTTAGATCCCTATCATGCTATTTTTAATATTTCATTTCCTTTAATCTAGGAGAGAAAAGAATGGGTCAATTTCTTCTTCAATTCATATTAGAAATCTGATTTTTAAAAGTATCAGTCATTAACATTCTCACACAACTCAGGATTCTCCATTAAAACCCTTCTTATTTTCATCCAAATACTTTTCCCCTCCTTGCCACTGCCTCTTTTTTCAGTATCCTAATCATGAGAAATGAAATTTAGAGAATAGAAAAGTTAAGATCAATAAAACTTTAGATGACATTCAGACTAATTAGGAACTACAAGTATAACTTTAAAGAACAGAAATAAACTTTAGATTTATCTTTACTTTTAGGAGAATCAGAAATAAAAAATGAAAAGGGGATAGGATGGATAGCATCACCATCATCCAAGGCAAACTGGATTAACCATAGTTTTTGTAGCCTATTCTCTGCATGTTGTCCATATCATTTAGAAGTCATAATTGGAGGACTGGTCTCTCCATCTCTATCGTCCCTTTCTTAAATTGTCTGTCAGTATCTCTATCCTCCATCTGTATTCTCTCTGCCTTTTTGTCTCTGCCTCTCTCTCTTCTTAATTCTTTTTTTTTCCTCTTTCCTTCCTTTTTTGTAAATACTTCTTCACAAAGGCATAATAATAACAGGATAGTGGGATGTTGTTTGTGTGGGAGATCTCCAAGCATTATTCTCATTACACTTAGTAGATTATGGTATACTCTATGATAAGTCCAGTCACATTTCCAGATATTTTCAATGTAAAGTTAGTTTTCCTAGTTTTCTCATTCATTGTATTCTTTTTGGTAGTGAGAAGGATAAAAGCAAGAAATCATTTTTTTAATCAAAATTTATTTGTTTAGTTTACAATCCAATTGGTTCTATAATTTATTCAGAGGGTCTCAACCAAAGATTTTGTGAAATTGTCAAAATTATTTTTTAAAATACATTTTGATAATTGTTTTTCAGTATAATGTTTCCTTTATAATTCCAGGTTTGTTTTTTTAAAAAAAAACCATTATTCTAAAAAGGAATCCATAAGCTTCACTAGGCAAACAAAGGAATTCTTGGCCTAAAAAGGTCTAAGAACTTTTATTTTAGTTTGACATTTGGTTGTTTGACATTACAGGATTGTTAACTCCTATCTATCTTGGAGCAATGATAGATTTAACATGTCTAAAATGGGATACCAGTAATTGTGGGGATAAAGGAGCTTGTAGAATATATGAGTCTGCTGCATTTAGGTAAGTTGTTATTATGTGATTTCATAAAATGATTTCCCATTAGTTATGCTGATTGCAAAAGAATGACACATTATCTTTTGACATTGAAAACCTTATTCAATTAGTTATAGCTACTCTTAAAATCTTTCTAAATGACCATGTTGGGCCTAACTTCAACCTGTCCAAAATTTATAGTTGACAAGGTAGAGATGATGGCAATAGATTTCTCTCTTCTAACAATCATTCCTCAAAACTATTGATATATAAAAGGCAAAAGATTAACATTCTCATTTTCTTCTATGGCACAGAGATAACATCCTCATTTTTTTCTATGGCACAGAGATAATATTTTTCAATGGAGAAAATTGCAATTTACATTTGTACCTTACTTTATAGCTTATAAAAGACTTTAACATTGGATACACCATCTCATCTTGCAATGAAAAGATGTTTACTGCAAATGCAAAACTCATAAGTTTGTAGTCATCTAGGTCTGCAACAAAAATATGATAAGTAAAACTTCTGATGAATTCTGTGACCAAAAAGCAAAAAAATCCTAGTTTTGTTCCTCCAAACTCATTATATTTCATTCTCTCAAAATTTAAGGTGGTTGTTAATTTATATCCACTTTTGCCGTCTTTATCTGCCTCAAGACTTAGATTACTTACTTCTAAATATTCTCCTGATTTCAACTCTGGCAACTTATTTTCTCCTCATTGGACAAAATCAAACCCACAGTATCAATTGTTTTTACCAACTGCTGAAGATAATTAGGGCAAAAAGTTCATTTTTCCTCATGTTTAAAAAAATCACAAGACCACAGATTTAAAGCTAAACCTTGGAGATTTTCTAGTATAACCCCATTATTTCAAAGGTGAAAAAATTGAGACCTACAAAGATCAAATATCCAAAGTCACAGAAGTCATAGGAAGGAGCGATAGGATTTGAACCCAGTTTCTCAGACTCTAAATCCAGAATTCTTTTTTCTACACAAATGTCTGAAGGATCAAAATCCTGACTCTACCATAGCTTCTAACTTTTGTGTCATATTTATGAACTATTTCCATTTCTTTCTTTTTAAAGGAAGAATATTTATAGGAGCATATTTACTCCATAATATGGTTCTGATTTCTCTCTCCAAGGATCCTCACGTAAAGCTACCCATGTGTAGTTCATTACTTTGCTCACATAAATAATTAATAATGCTACTGCATCAACCAACCCATGACTAATTTGTTGTTTCTGATAAATGGAAATTTAGGGAAGAAGGAAACAAATCAGAAGTGGAGAAACCTCCTTCCTTTAGTTCTCTCCTTCTCCACTTCTGATTTGTTTCCTTCTTCCCCAAATTACCGTTTATCACTTCTGAACAAATTATATCTTTTTTGACCACAGAGTATCATTGTTTACTTCTTCCCAAGTATCAGTGATTTTCATGTTACTCTTGTGTTAGAAATGTTCATGACAAGAAAATCCCAAAACCAATTTAGGAGATTCTCTTAAGTCTTTTGACTGATAGTCTCAACCAGAAACCTGGGGAAAAACATCCACTGCACAAATATTCTGGAACTGATTGCCCACTTACAAACATATTATTTACAATACTCCAGAAAGGAAGGGGGTATTTTTAAAAGGAAAATAACCTGAAATTTCTTGAATAAGAAGCAATTCATTTGAAGTTGTATTTGGCATTAGAGAGGCATGAATGGAATATAGATATGAAATCAGAAAGGCCTATATTTGAAACCCATCTCAGTTACTTAATAGTTATGGTACCCAGAAAGCTAAAGAGAGATCAAGACAGCTTCAGTTTCTTCAAGGGTAAAAATAGAGATAATAATAGAACTTACCTCCCAGGATTATTGTGAGTATCAAATGAGACAGTAAATGTAAAAGACTTGGCAAGTCTTAAAGTATCATGCAGGCAATTAAGCTATTAGCACTCAGGATATCCCTCATAAATATTAGTTATTTGGGATTTTTATTATCATATATATATAAATATATATGTGTGTAGGTATTTATGTGTATCTATATATACATATATATACACAAGTTTCTCATTTCATCTTTTCTCTGAAAAAATGAGGGTAAAACCTCCAAGGATCTCTTATTCTCTTCTCTTGATATAGTTCCTCTTTTATAGGTTGACTATTTTTTTTGTCCCTTTTCCCCTGTCTAATTTCCACCAATAAAATAGTCCCAACCTGTACCATGCATATAATTAAATTTGTTATAATTTTGTATAATGTTTGTATAAATTTGTTTTGTATAATTTTACATAATTAATAATGTATATATATATATATTTTACATAAATTTGTTAAATTTAATATAATTAAAATTGTTATAATTAAAATTAATCTTGGAAATTTATATTAGATTTATAATTTTTTATTTGTAAAAGAGAAATATATTATCAGATCTTTCTAACAATCATAATCTTCCTAGTACATTACTTCTTTAAGTCCTAGATTGCCAACCAGCCTTGGCCCACAATCAGGTCAGAGAAAGAAATTAAGGCCAGAAAGAGTGAGCTTGCATTCAGGATGGGATCTGAGTCAAAAAAAAAACAAAAAACACCAGAGTTTCTACTTGCCTGGCTATTATACGGCCTGTCACGCTATAGCTGCTCAACTTTCTTATTGGACAGTCTGGGTCACGTATTCTGATGTCCAAGCACTGTAACAACACCAAGTCACTCACAGTCAGGTGCTTCTGCCCACCCATTCAGGACGTCTCGGCATTCAGTTGGCCATGCCTTCTCCTGCCTTCCTTGACTTGGCTCTCTTGCTTAATGCATATGTGCCAGCCGATGGGTTTTAATTTCATGTTCATTTCACATAATGATATCTGATGAACAGTCATTTCTTCTCCATAATCACCTGTGTGGAAGAAAGAAAAATAAAGGGAAAAAATCCCATCATCAGATATGCGTCCTTTCTGAAGAGCTGTAGTTCACAATATTATTGACAATTCTTAGAAACTTGCTCTGGAAACAAATCAATGTGCTAAGTTTACAAAGACAAAAATTCATCAATTGGTTTTTAAACTACTCTTGTGTGTGGTTGGATATGAAATTTATGTTCAAAAAGGAATAAAAATATTTCTAATTATAGAGAACCTGCTCTATAAACCAGGAATTTTCTGAGTGGCCGAAGGTGGTCGTTGAATGTAAAGAACGAAACAGATTGGAAGCACGACTTGTTAGCTCAAAGTGCTCCAAGGTACAATGGAGTCACAAGTTTATTATATAGAAAGTTAAAGATCTCCTTCCCCCAAAAGCCCAAGAAAGTTTCCCACAATTACACAGAGCAGTATTTTTACCATAGTCAAAACAAAAGCCTTAGAAGCTTCAAGGTGTAGATAAAACCTATGCTAAATTATCAACTATATGTGTTATCATTAAATGAAGTCTGGGACATTTTGTTAGGATGGAAAGCCCCTGAATTTCTCAGCCTTAATGGTATTAAACAATATTTTTGAGACCCATTAGTTTACTTTAATTCTGGGCAAACTGCCTCTGCTAAGGGTTCAGCCTTGGCTGTACCAGGCAACTGCATTCCTGGACAAAGGGGAACAGTGTTAACCCCCTTACTGCTGAATTACTGAGAGCTCAAAGCTTTTTCAATAAGACTATATTGCTTTTTAAAGAAAGGTGTGAATTATTTAAAGGAATCAAAAGAGCAATCTCAGATTTTTATCTCAGATAACCCAGTCCAGTCTCAACCTGTAAAGGGAGAAAAGTTCAATACATGGCTCTGCCAGTCTGTGTTGACCTTTTGATGGGGTCCAGATAAAAATATCTATTTGAGATCCTAATTTCTCTTAACAGCTTCCCACATCTAATAGCTTTTATCAGATATATACATATATACATACATAATTTTATTATTTATATAATTAAGAACTCATTGCATATCCTCTGGAATGCTTTTATGAAGTCTATAATGGTTCCTTAGCATTAAAAATGAAAATGTTTTAAATTTTCTTTTATAGAAATACATTCCTGGTTATGACTTCAGGGCTAAGAGTACCAGATTGCTTCTTATATATCTTTTTATTCTTTGCTGTGAAGAAAGCAAATAAAGAAAACAATAATGGACTTTCTAATAACAGAATGGATGTGGATGAATCAAACTTAAAAAAGAACAAACAATTGGTATCCTCTGCTCATGTGGACAGTGAAAGCTACCTTTAGATTGAACAGTTACTTCTACACAACCAATACTCCTTTGCTTCCTTCGTTAATGTGATTAAGAAGCATCAAGATCCAATATGTAAACTAGGAGAAGATTGTTGATTTGGTTACCATGCTCTTTTTGATCTGAATCCCAGGGATATTATTGAATGTCTGTTGTTTTCCACTGATAATTCTACCCTCTTTATTCTTTATTGTTGCTCAGTAGTTCAATCATTCCTGACTTTATATGACTCCATAGACAAAAAGTCCATGTGTTTTTCTCAGCAAAGATAATGTAGTGGTTGACCATTTCCTTGTCTAGTGTGTACCCATTTCATTGATGGAACTAATGAAAATAATAGATAAATGATTTGCCCCGAGTCGCCCAGTTGGTATGTGTCTGAGGCCTGATTTGAGCTCAGATCTTCTGGACTCTATACAATGCACCACCTAGTTGTTGTTTTTTTAATTCTTACAGCACATTAAGGATATGAAACTGATAATGACTCAGAAAAGAAATAGTGGAAGATGTCTTGTTATAGTGTAGTTATGTGAATATAATGGAGGTACATTGTATACATATCATGGATCATTAAAAGTAACCTATGAGATTAATAAAAAAAACAATTATTGCTTTTTATTAATAGAGTAAGTAGAAATGATGGGCACAATTTTAAAAAATGATTGCAGGCTTTATTTCATTTTTTTTGCATACATGACACCAAGCACAGTGTCTGACACATTGTAGGTACAGCAATAGATTGTTGATTTATAGGGAGCTAACCCCCTATTTGGTTTTGGGGTCCTGAGTGGTGTTGGTGGCTTAGGATTGTTAAGGCAGGAGAAAGAAAATGAGAACAACCAGACTAGTGGTTAGCCCATGTTGCTCTAATGCTATGGGATTTGGACTTTATTTTATACTGGTTTCAAACAAAGAACACAAAGAAAGAGTAACAGCTGTGAAGGGGTTACAAATCATACACAATCCATTAAAGTTTAAAAAGTAGAGATATGGGTGCAAGGACAAGGGCCAAATTCCAACCACCAATTAGTAGGGGTTTACTTCTGGGAGCAGAAATAAATTTCATGGAGATGTTTACTAATTGCATTCTTCCTTGATTTACAGATCTGCACCTGGTCAGATAGTCTGGACTAAATTGTCTGGCTCCAGTCCTTATCTAAGTAATATATTTTTTAGGGTTTAGGCTTCTTAATTATCAAGGAGAGAAATTGTCAAGGAGAGAAATTGTTAACTCAGTAGCTTCTGGTCTGGTTATGGACTCAAAGCTTTCCAATAAGTCTATAATGTTTTTCCAATAAGAAAAGGTATGGATCATAAGAGGTGTCAAAAGAGGGGTCTCAGATTTTTATCTATTCTCTTATTGGCTTCCCACATTGATTAATTATTAACATTGCCTAAAATGAGGTTTATTGAGAAGGTAGAGACAACCTGAGAACAAATGAAACCATAGTAAATCCAAGGAAGAAAAAAGAAAGAAAATATAGTAAGGAAAAAGTAACAGAAAAAGAAAACTGGCATCATTCCATAAGCCTTTAATTACATACATTTTTCCAGAAAGTAAGCTTTGTCTGGGGGACTGTGTGGTGTAGTGAAGGATATGTTTTACCTAGGGTCAGGAAGACCTGGGTTTGAATACTATCTCAATCATTTTATTATCAATGTAACCACTGACAAGTCATTTATTTTTGGGAAGTTCCAGCTTCTTCATCTGTAAAATGAACAGACTCAACTACCAAAACACCTTCAAGATGTAAATCTGTTTTCTAGTAAAGGTTCACACTAATAGAACTCCTTAAGATTTAAAAAGCAATTATGTACATCACCTTTTCTGAGTTTCACAGCAACCCCTCAAAGTACACACCTTACATATTATAATCATTCCCATTTTGCAGGTTACAAAACTGAAAATTTGAAATAGTCAAAGTAGCACACACTATTTTATAACTAGTATCAGACTAGGTATTCAAATCCAGTTCTAACACTTGAATTCCAGAAATCAAATTTATAAATTCAAGATGAGAAAGGCATGATTAGAAAGCAGTTGCTCTGAGAAAAATCTGAAGATTTTATTCAGCCAATCAATAAGAATAGTGTATATAATTACATATACATAACACATACTAAATGGAAAATATTCTGAGAGAAGGCACCATTATCCCAAGTACTGGGAAAGAAGCCTTAAGGGAAATAGAGAAAACTAAGATTCAGAGGAGAAAGGACAAAATATTACAGTAAGGAGGGACATAGGCAAGATTGAGGAACTGCAAGTAGTTCAGTGTAGGTGGATCATAGAATTTATGGAAGGGAATAAAATGAAAAAAAGCTAATAAAATAGGAAGGGAATGGGTCATAAAGAGCTTCATATGGCAAACGGGACATTATATTTGATACTGGAGGTAAAAGGGAGTCATTGGATTTTACTGAGCAAGAGAATGACATAATAACTTTTAACTACAGAAAAATCACATTGACAGTTGAGTAGAAAATGAATTAGAAGGATAGATTTGATACAGAGAAACCAGTTAAAGAGGATGACAGTAATGTATGTAAGAGACAATGAGGACCTAAACCAAATTTGTAGATTTCTGAGTTTGAAAAAGAAAATACCTATAAGTGAGAAACTATAAAGTTGGACATTGAATTTGTTCTGTTGGCCCAAACAAAAATGATAAAAGTAATCTTGATGTAAGAAAATAGTTCCTCTCAAGCAAATGGAATGGGCTGATTGTGGGAAATGATCTGGAACTCTGCTTAACCAGTTATTAGCCAACATACCCCTTGACCCAGCAATAATAATATTAAAAGAATAAGAAAATAAGTTATATGTACAAAATATTTATAGCATTTCTTTTTTGTAGCAAAGAACTGAAACTAAAAGATAATCCATCAATTGGGCAAGGGCTGGCAGGTTATGATATATTAATATAAAGACATATTTTTCCATTGTTCTATTTTTCCATAAGAAATTATGCTGAAGATATTTTCAGAGAAACTTGGGAAGATTAGTGTGAATTACACAGTTAAGAAGCAGAGCCAAAACTGCATTTTATAAAATAACATTTGAAAGATAAAAAAAAAAAACTCTGGAAGACTTAAATTTCGAAACAATTCAATAGTCAACCATGATTCTGGAAGATTGTTGATGATTTATATTATCCACTTCCTGAAAGAGAGGTAATGGATTAAATGTGCAAAATAGAACACATTTTTGTATAGGACCCCTTAGGGAACTTGTTTCATTTGATTATGCATATATAGCAAGAGTTGAATTTTTTTTTCAGTGGGGAAAGAGAAATGGATGGGAAAATAAATCTTGTAAACTAAAAATAAAATTCAATTTTAGAAATTCAATGAGCTTCCATGGGAGGCAGTTACACTTAATGACTTCAAGAACAAGCTGGCTATTGTTAAGATAGAAATTTCTTTCAAATATTTGTTAAATTAGATGGCTTCTGTGGCCTTCTCCAGTTCTCAGATTTTGTGATTCTGTGGTTCATTCCCAAATAATTAACATCACAATACAGATGATTCCAAAACTATCTCCAAAATCAACATCCATTAATTACAAACTACTTCTTAATATATCTACATTCCAAAACCTCTCCTACACCTCAGGATATGTGTGAAAGTAAAATTCATGCGTCCCACATTGTAAGACCACTGATATCTTCTGTTAAATAACCAAACTGCTCTGACAGCCTAGTCTTCTTCTGTTGGTTCTATTGCTCTGTTGGGTTCCTCTGGGCTAGTCACTACTAGCAAGTTGCTGCTGCTCCTGATCTTCTTGGCAAGTAGTTTCTGCCAGGCACTGTTCCCTGCTATAGTCTTCTGAGCTAATCTCTTCAGAGCCCACAAGATATCTAAACTCCAATCTGCTAGGAAGTTGGTAGCAGATCCTGGACGAAGTACTGAGAAGGAATACAAGTGTTCAAAGGATGTCACATTAGACACTGATTAGTTACTAACAGGTAAGTTTTCCCCAGCACCCCTATACCTTGAATGGACCTCTTCACTAAGGAAAATTAATGTTGAATTTTATTAAGTATTAATAACATTTTAATGTAAAATCATTCATTATATTAATCTCTAGGTTTTGGAGGTCAGACTGAAACAATCCACTCTCTGAAGCTAAAGTAATTTATTCCCAAACCTCAAGAGATCTAACTGGGCTCTATCCTATTGGATTTTGTTAGAGGCCAAATGGAGACATGGTTGGATAAAGACCTTTTCCTTCTTTATCTGTAAACAAGAACACTTTCCTTCAGGCATTTGAAAGCAGGACTGGTCAGTCATGGTGAACTTTCTCCATGGGAAGATTCATCTCTCCCATGATGAAGTAATGAGGAGGACTTGAAATCTCTAAGATCAACTCCTCTTTCAAAATTCACCAACTAAGGCTGCCAGGGGAGGTACAAAGGATCAACTAGCAGGCCAATCAGAGACAGAGTATACATACTTAGAAAAGAAAAGGCTATGGATCACTGAGCAGCTTTCATATAAGAGGTGGATAGCAAACACTTATTAATAAAGAATGTTATTTTCAAAGTAATGGTCTCATTATTTATTGGCTAAAATTCCATGTACTATATATTCTCTATTTACTGGGTTTTATGACTTCCTTCAAGTCCTAACCTTTTACAATAAGCTTTTCTCAACCCCACTTAATTCTAGTGTCATCTTTCTATTAATTATTTCCTATTTATCATAAGTGTGTATTTGCATGTATATATGCACACACATATATGATAAAATTTCACGGACATATATGCCTGATATGTATGTGTATGACAACATATGTATATTTATTTTTCTTTCCCATTATATTATGAGAGTTTGGAGGCAGGGACTGTCTTTTTCCTCTTTTTGTATGCCAAGATGTTACAGTGCCTAATGCATAGGACATGCTTAATAAAACTTTTCTGATTAAAGTCTGATACATTGATGATCTTCAGGAGAACCTTACATTCCTTCCCCAAAGAAACTGATCAGACTAATTACTGAATGCATAGGAACTTCTAGGGCCAGAGATGAGTCATCCAATAGTAAACATGAAGTTACTTCTGTCAGCTAAGTCAATCCCCACCATTATGGTAGCTAGAAAGTTTTTAAGGCAGGGTGAGTGATCTTTAGTCTTAGCCAGCATACCTAGATAACAAAAGTCAGGAAGAGTTACTCCAGGCTAAGATTAGGTCTTTCTTTTTGTAATCCTATGTCTAGCTCAGGACCAAAGCCTTATTACGAAAAATTCCTAATTTAGTGTTCTAATATGATTATATTCCCCTAAGATCCTTTCTAGCTTGTCTCAAAGTGAATTTGAACCAGAAAAAATTTAGACTATGTATTTTCCCAAGCCTCTCATTTTCATAGTAGTGACTTAATAAATGTTTGCTGAGTTAAAAGGAAAAATTGAATTATCATGATTAATCTTTACTAGTATAGCTTATTAGGAATGAACGAATAAAATGTGTATTAAGTTCTTATCCTGTGCTGCTAAGCATTGGGGATACAGAAATAAGAAAGTAGGAAATTTAAGATAGCCTGTACTTTCAAAGAGTTCACAATCTAATGAGAGAGAATACACATATGGAAAGTTTCGACAGCAATTCAGATAGAAAGGTCTGTGGTCCTTAACGTGTAGCAGCAAATCAGAGATTAATGCTGCTTCTCCAAAGATATTTTCATTCATAAAACCATAGCAGTTTCTGATGTGAACCATGGAATTTGGTGCCAAGAACTTTCTTTCCTGGTTTTTCAATACCTGTGGCTGTGCGGCCTGCAGAAGTAATTGTTAGGCTGTATTTCCATGAGGATTTCTTTTCAGTTGGTAACTTTGGACAATGAGATGGATGCATTGCTGTTACCAAGACAAGTTCAAGGTTCCAGGCTATCAAATTAGGGCATGAAAGAGAAGATGGTTATTAAAGTAGTGGTGATACCAGTTCAGCATATGTGCCACCATCTGCCTCTAGCCGCTCCTTCAAGTGACCCTACTTTGATAGATGAAGCCCACTGCTTCAGCTAGGCTGTTTTGTCTAGCCTACAAATGGCAGATGATGATCTTGTCTGGTTCCTTTTCCAAAGGGATTATTTCTTGCTTGGATGATGTTTATGAGAACTGAGCTGGAAGCAGGGCAAGAACTCCAACCTTCCATACACATGTAATAAATGAAAAATTAGTCTTGGAGATTTTATATTAATTTTATAGGTATTTATTAGTGAAGAGAAAGAAACAGGGGAAAAAAAAAGGTATTAACAGCCTAACTATCCAAAGTTTCCTGCCTCATTGTTGCTGCTTAATTGGGTCCTAGATTCCTAACCAGCCCTGGCCCATTTCATGAGCAAGGGGACCCAGCAAACCACATAAAAAGACTGGAATCAAAGAAGAGAGCCTGAGTTCCCAGATTACCAGCCCAGTGTGATCCCCACTTACCCAGTGCTACACCGGGACCCTGCTGCATTGCTTGCCAGAAACAGCTTACATAGATAAGTGCTGGGAATGCCCACCTACAAGAGAGCTTCTTTCACAAATCCAAAAATGGCAGAGAGAGCCCCACTTCACATCCTGGTTTTTTAAGCTTAGTTTAAACCATCCCCCTAAGATTTTCTAATTGGCCAGGGTTTCACTTCAATCCCTACAGGCCACAATCCTAGTGTTACGATTAAACTGGATATAGCTGGATATATCCAAAAGTATAAATATTTTATTTATATCCATATTGGTAAAATATAAGATGACCACGCACCTGCTAAGATCTAATTCAAATTCCCCACCATACCTTCTGCCCACCTGGCTCCCTCATACCCAAGAGAGCCTGCCTCCAATGACCTCAGGAGTCTTATACTGTTCTTTTACATAATCACAATTCCTGTCTACCTGCATTACAAGAGGAATCATGGGAAATGTAGTTTCCTAAATGTCCACAGGAAGTTTGTCATATAGCTGAATATTTAAAACTCAAATGAACCCCAAATAATCCTGAAAGGAACCCCCAAAATTCCAAATAACACACTGGATAACTACCAATCAGGAATCTCAACTGCTGTGCTGGCAAATTAAGATCTATGACTCCGGGACACCCAATTAGGTGAGTCTTCTGGGATTGGGGGTCCTCTAAGTATTTAACTCACACAGTTCCATATGGTTTGTATATGTTGTTGTGAAAGAAATTTGTCCTATTCAGTGGTGAGGACCAGGACCAAAGTGAACAATAATTATTCTTTCCCCCAAATCTAGTGGAAATGATTGTTTCCTGGAGAGATTAAATGAATAACCGTTTCTAAGGCACAAATGTTAATTCCATTTAAACTGAGAATTTTCTGCAATTCAATGTATTGGTTAGTAGAGTGACTCAATGATAAGTCAGTCTGGGCCTAAGAGAGTCATGGATACAAAGAAAATAAAGAAAAGAGAGGAACCCAGACCTAAGTACAGGTACAGCATTTTCAGTGTTATAATATTATATTATTAAAAGCATTAAAAATAAAAATAATTTATGTGAAAGAAGAGAAGTATACTTAGGAAACAAGAATTTACATAATAAAGGAAACAATGACCTTTTCTCTTTAGGTTAAATTTCATTCTGATTCAAATTCATTTCTAGATAAACCAGAGAGGATCTTGGGGGGGGGGGGGATATTTTGCTCTCAGAAATAGAGATCATTGCTGGATATGGGCATTAAATGATCCTCTATATAGATTAAATTATGGTAGTAAATGAAATTTCAGTGAAAATAATAAATATGAAGGTTTAAGGGCATCCAAGAAACCAGAAGCACAAGGAGTTGCCCAGGTCACTTGATACTCAGTGAAACCTTCAATGGGAGGAGCAGCTCAGTGCACAGAGCACCTTGAGGAACTGACAGATAGAGAAACAGTCCAGTGTAGGTAAACATCAATATATAGGCGAGTTCATGAAAAAAAAGACTGGAAAAATGAGCAAATGAAAAAAGGAAAAAATCTGACCCAAGAAAGTCACATTAGTGAGAGAGAAGATAAAAAGAAAAACTCTGAAGAGGACAACAATTGCAAAATGGGACAGAAGTTCTCACAGGAAAGTGTGAAAGAATGTCAGACCTAAAAAGAATTCCTTGAAGAGTTCAAAAAATAGTTTAAAATTAAAAAGAAAGAAAAAGTCAAAAGCTGGGCATGAAGAACATTGAAGAAATTAATTTCCTAAGAACTAGGTCTAATGGAAAAAGAGGCACAAAAGAACACTGAAAAAAAGCATTTCTTAAAATGTAGATTTGACCAAATGGAAAAGTACAAAAAATCAATGTGAAAAGTAATTCCCTAAAAATTAGAATTGGGCAGGTAGAAGCTTATGACTCTGTAATACATCAGAAAACAATAAAACAAAATCAAAAGAAAGAAAAAATAGAATAAAATTTGAAAAATCTCAATGGAAAAAAAAAACTGGCTTGGAAAACAGATCCAGGAAAGACACTCTAAGAATCATTAGAATATGTGAAAACCGTCAGCAAAAAGAGAGAGATAGAGAAAGAAGAAGAAAGACAGAGACAAAATCATGGACATCATATTACAACAAATAGTTAGGAAAATCTGCCATGATATTCTTGAACAAAAGGGGATAATAGAAATTGAAAGAATGTACCAATTACCTGCTGAAAGAGTCCAAAATGAAAACCCCTAAGACTATTATAGCTAGATTCCAGTACTCAAAAGCCAAGAAATAAAATAAATGCAAGCATCCAGAAATAATAAAAGACAATTCTTCCCAAAATGAATTCATTTATTCAGTGCCATAACAATCCAAATATACAAAAATTATCACATAAACCTAGGAATAAATTTGAACAAAATTCATCTGGAAGAACAAAAGACCTAGAATATTAAGGGAATTAATGAAAAAATGTGAAGGAAGGTAGCTTAGCTGTACTAGATCTGCAACTATACTAAAAAGCAACAACCATCAAAATATTCTGGTACTGGCTAAGAAATAGAGTGGAGGAGGACCAATGGAATAGACTAAGCACTCAACATGCAATGGTACATGACCATAGTAACCTAGTATTTGACAAAGCCAAAGATCAGAGCTTTTGAACAACCTCATTATTTGGCAAAAACTGCTGGGAAAATTGGAAAATGATATGGCAGAAATTAGGAATATGCCAACACATGATGCCATAAACCAAAGTAAAGTCAAAATGGATACATGATTTAAAAATAAAGGGTGATACAATAAACAAATTTGGGAAGCACAAAATAGTTTACCTAATTGACCTATGGATAAGGGAAGAATTTAGGTCAAAACAAGACATAGAGAACATTACAATATGTAAAATAGATAATTTCAACTACATTAAAAAGTGTTTGCCCAAACAAAAACAAGTCAACCAGTACTAAAAGATAAACAACAAACTGAGAAAAAAATCTTTATAGTAAGTTTCTCTGACAAAGGCTTCATTTCTCAAATATAGAGAGAACTTGGTTAATTTTTTAAGAATACAAAGCATTTCCCAAATGACAAATGGTCAAAGGATATGAGCAGGCAATTCCCAGATGAAGAAATACAAACTTTCTACAGTTATATGAAAAAAAATACCCCAAATCACTATTAGTTAGAGAAATGCAAATTAAAATAGCCATGAGACACCACCTCACACCCATTGAGACTGGAAAACATGGGGAATAAGCCAACAGAAAATGCTACATGTTGAAAGGAATGTGGAAAAATCAAGACATTAATACACTGCTGATGGAGCTGTTAGTTGATGCAACCATTTTGGCGAATAATCTGGAACCATACCCAAAGAGCCATCAAATTGTGCACAACCTTTTACCTAGTAATACTACCACTAGATCTGTATCCCACCCCAAAAATTAAAGATAGTGGAAAAGAATCTACCTGTACAAAAATATTTATAGCATCTCTTTTTATGGGGGCACAGAATTGGAAACTGAGGAAATATACATCAATTGCAGGATAACTGAACAAGTTGTGGTATATGCATATAACAAAATACTATGTACCATAATGAATGACAAATTAAGTGATCACAACAAATCCTGGAAAGACATATGAAATCATATGAAGTGAAGTAAAGAGAATCAGGAGAACTTTGTATACTGTAAGAAACAATAATGTGCAATGATCATAATGACAATTATTATCAACAAGGAAGCACCTAGGGCAACTTCAGGTGACATGACAAAAAAAAAGGTTATCCATCTCTATATACGATATAGGTGGAGCCTAAATGCAAATTGAAATATACCATCATTTACTCCATTTCCTCCATAAATTTTTCTTTAGTGAAACCAATATATGTCTTTTTTTTGCAATATGATAAACATAGAAAAAATGTATTATATAATAATATATGTACAAATTATATTACCTTCCTTTTAGGAAGAAGGAAAGGATTGGAGGGAGAGAGAGAACATGGATTACAAAATATGAGAAAATGAATATTGAAAAATTGTATTAACATGTAATCTGGAAACAAAA
This sequence comes from Gracilinanus agilis, assembly GCF_016433145.1. Lineage (NCBI taxonomy): Eukaryota > Metazoa > Chordata > Mammalia > Didelphimorphia > Didelphidae > Gracilinanus > Gracilinanus agilis. Next base: position 187,563,794 of record NC_058134.1, on the reverse strand, counting down.
TAAAAATTTACTATAATTTTAAAAATAAAAAGAGAAGATCAATGAATTGGGCATGAGACTTAAAAAAACTATTAAAAAATTGAAAATCCCCAAGTAAGTCCTCAAAATCAAAGAAGATATTAATAAAACCAAAAGTAAGAAAACTATTTAACTAGTAAATAAGACAAGGAGCTGTTTTTATGGGAACAATAAAATAAATCATTGGTTAATTTAATTATTGGTTAATTAAAACTATAAACCAAGTTCCCTGATGAATATTGATGCAAAAGTTTTAAATAAAATACTAGCCAGGAGATTAGAGTAATATGTCACAAGGATCATATAGTATTACTAGATGAGTGTTACACCAGGAATGCAAGGATATTTCAGTATGAGGAAAACTATCAGCATAATGGACTACATCATAACAAAACCAAGAGAAACTACATGATTATTTAAATAGATGCAGAAAATGCTTCTAACAAAATACAAAACCATTTCTTATTAAATATACTAGAAAACATTGGAATAAAGGGAGCTTTCCTAAAATGATAAATAGCATCAATATAAAGCCATCAGCAAAAATTATCAGTAATGTTGATAAACTAGAAGCCTTCCCGATAAGACCAAGGGTGAAGCAATGAAGTCCATTACTACCTGTACTGTTCACTATTGTACTAAAAATGCTAACTGCAGGAACAAAAGCAAAAAGAAAAGAAATTTAAATAATTACAAATGGCAATGGAAAAACAAATTTATCACTCTTCACAGATGATACAATGGTTTAGTTAGAGAAAACTAAAGAATTAACCAAATGAGTCAAAAAACTAATTGAAACAATTAACAACTTTAGAAAAGTAACAGAGTACAAAATAAAACTCACATAAATCATCAGCATTTCTATATACTGCAACAAAATCCAACAACAAGAGACAAAAAGAAAAATTATTATTTAAAATAATCATAGGCAATATAAAATATCTGGGGGTCCACCTGCCAAGACAAACCCAGGAACTATATATGAACACAATTACAAAATGATTTTCACACAAATGAAGTCAGATCTAAAACAACTAGAAAAACATTATTTATGTTAGGCTGAGTTAATAGAATAAAAATTATAATTCTACCTAAACTAATCTAACTATTCCATGTTACCATAATCACACTACCAGAAAATTATTTCATAGCACTAGAAAAAGTGATAACAAAATTTATCTGGAAAAACAAAAGGTCAAGAATATCAAGAGAATTAATTATCAAGAGGAATCCATAGGCTTCAGGAAACTCCTCAAATGGTTCATAAAAAAAAAAATAGTTAAAATCACTACCTTGAGTTTTCTCTATATTAAGAAAGATGTGTTACAATAAAGAGAGCCTGTAACCAATGTTTGATAGAGGGGAGACAGAGAAATCTATGTTTTGAGTCTCTCTTCCAGCTCTCCCTTGGGGCTGAAAATATACTGGGAGATTTTAAGGGTGTGTCGCCCCAAAACTGGGTGACCTGGATGGTCATGCTGCCCCACAGGAGTTGGGGGGTGTGGCTTCCCTAAAAGAGGAGGTATGTGGTGCCCCAATCCGATCCTGAATATGGACTGGGTTCACACAAACCTCCCCCAATCAGTAAAATTCACAGCAGGGGGTCTGGCTTCAAGATGGAGGTAGCTAGACCACACTGTGGTTCCTCTCTCCCTTGTTGTCTCTCAGGCACTCTGGAATGCTATCTGATGAATGGCTTTTATTATTCGCAATTTAGGGACTGGGGAAAGGGGTGAAGGGCAGAGGAATTTTGGGGTGTCCTCTTCTCTATTCTTATGGAGTTTGTTGCTGAGGTGGGAACCTTAATGGATCCCACTCCTAAGCTTCTCCCTCCTTGTTCCTACTCCTTCTGTTTCTATTTCTATTTTTCTGTTTCTATCCTTTTCTATAATTGTAAGTTTTGACTGAAAGGGGGACTCTCAGCAAGGTTGGGTAATGGGATAAGGAGACTAAGAAATTGCTTCCAAAATGGAGTCCAAAAACTTAGCTGACTCATTAAAGTCTTGTTGGCTGAGATTCGACCGAATGGCTTTGATCCGGGAATCAGGGTTTCAATTTCCAAAAAAAGATCCTCAGGAAGCCCTCAGGACTGGATCTGAGCTGGGATATCTTCCTCCTCTCTCCTTGCAGTCCTCCACCCCAAGACCTCTCTTCTCCTTCCTTCTCTGGAGAATTTCTCAGAATTCTCTGTTAGTAACTGTCCCCAATTGCCTTCTTCTGGTTCCTTTTGTCCCATCACCCTTGCACAAATCCCATGCTTACAGATGGAATGAATTTTATCTTCTTAAAAGTGAAAAGAAATTATACATATAATTTTCCTAATAGCCTTGAATTCTTTTCTATGTTGAATGGTTCAAAATATTTGTAATCAATGAAGTACCACCCCATATAAGAATATAAAGTGACCAGCTAAAATGAGGAAACCAATACTAATCAGTGGTAACTTCCAAATCATTCACAAAACTCAAGTTTAGTCAGTACAAGTCAACAAGTTTCACATTATGATAAGCTTGGGTGGAAAACTTCAACTGACTTGACCTAATCTCAATATAATTTTGCAATTTGGTGAATATATAACTATCACTTTTTTAGTAATATAAACTTATAAGAAATGGAAGAAGCTGAAGAAGGAGGGAAAGCCATTTGCTTCAATGTTTGCATTAACTCAGCAATTTATTTCTATTTGCCCAGGATTGTGATTAGATAAGAAAGTTAATCATCACTAGAGTGATTAAAATTAAAAAATGAACTGTCTATTTAAAGACAGGTCATTCAATAACAACAGAAAAAAGGATGGGTGTGCTGCTGCCGAAGTAAAATTCTAAGTCTCGGTAAGAACTTTCTAGATTTTTTTAATTAAAATATTTTTCCTATCCAACCAGTTTTGGCAAGCATTATCAATACTCATGGGAAATATTTTAATTTTCCACATGAAACTCCTTTTAAGACTTTTTTCTATTCACTCAAATCTTGTTTTAAATGTATCTATGCATTGCTTTTATTTTGTGCTTAAATATAAATTTTAGAATTGTACATATAACCATTTTGAAAAAGAATGTGCTGTTTCTATTCCTTAAGTTCCAAGCAGCTAAGTCAAATAAGGTAGAAGGTCTGAGTGGAGTGCCAATTCCTTTTATGATATTCCTTTCATATTCTACCACATCCCTCAAGTACTTGCATTCTATTCAGCCATCTAAATAATTTATAACAAAAGTTCATCTTCCCATACCCTGCCTTGAGTCTCTATGAATAAGTCCCAATGATCATAGACACAGATGGTAATTGAGTTGAGTATAATTGTGGGAAATAGTTGAATGAAAATTGAGAAATGTCAGGGAATGCCTGCAAGAAATTTATTTAGATTTCACAGTAGTTGATATAAGTATTAGAAGAATCAAAATTTCAAAGGAAAACAGAGACAAGTGAGTATAGTACCTCTGTTCCCCCTCTTCAACTCCTTGAGTTTCATAGCATTCTCTTTTTTTTCTAACTTGATTCAACTACAAGTTTTATTGCCATTCCACAAATTGATTTAGTAGATATATTAATGAATGAAAAAAGAAGATCAGATATTTGTGCTCTGTTTCTTTGCCATAGAAGGTATCCATTTCTAGTTGGTTTGTAAAAATAATGCTTTACACATGAATACTCACAATCAGAACAAACCAGTTCAGGATGGCTCAAAAATGTTAATAACTTTATAATTCTTATTATAATTATATTAATGTGGTCTAGATTAACCAAGCCTTAGTCGGTGCTGAATATCACAATAATGAGTAGGTCAGATAAAAAAAAATAGCAGGTTTGGCAATAATAATAGTTACTTATAGAGAATTTTAAGGGTTGAAAAGCATTTTTAAAATATCTTATTATTTTATCCTCACAACAAACCTGAGAAGCAGAGTCTATTATTTTCCCTACTTTACAGGTGTTGATAATCTCAGATAATTTCCTCAGACAAAGAAACTGAGGAAGAGGTTGAATGACTTGACTAGTGGGACTACAGTTAGTTTCTGAGGTTGAGTTTGAACTCAGCTCTTCTTGAAAAGAGTTCTTCTAGGTCACCTAGGTTCTTCTAGATTTATTTTGACTCAGGGGCGACTTTATGAATATTTCTCGTCACTTCAGGCATTTCTTTTTTTTTATTCAAAGATATTTGGTTTTCTTAATTATATGTGATAATTTTCAACATGTTTTCTGAAATTATAAGATCCAAATTGTTTCCCTATCTCCCTACCCTTGTCCACTCAAAGATAGTGTAATATGATCTTGATTACATATGTATTATCATACAAAACATACTTCCATATTAGTCATTGTTGCAAGAGAATATTCATATAAAACCTAAATTCCAAAATTAAATCACAAACTAATGTGGAAGATAGTATGCTTTGTTCTACATCTGACTACAACAGTTCTTTCTCTATTATGGATAGCATTCTTTGTCATCAGTCCTTCAGAACTGTCCTGGATTATTGTATTGCTGAGAGTAGCTAAATCTTTCAAAGTTGATAATACAATATTATTGTTAGGTGTACTATATTCTCCTGATTCTGCTTATTTCACTCTGCATCAGTTCATGTAGCTCCAGCTTTTTCTGAAATCATCCTGCTTATCATTTCTTATAGCACAATACTATTCCCTCACCAATATATATCACAATTTGTTCAGCCATTCCACAATTGATGGACATTCCCTCAATTTCTAATTCTTTGCTACCTCAAAAAGAGCAACCATAATAATTTTGTACAAGTAGATTCTTTCCCCTTTTTTATGATCTCTTTGGGATACAGACCCACCAGTGGTATTATTGAATCAAAAGTTATACACAATTTTATAGCATTTTTGACTAGTTCCAAATTGACCTCTAGAATGGTTGGATCAGGTCACATCTCCATCAACAATGTACTAGTGTCCCAATTTTATCACATCCTCTCTACCATTTATCACTTCCCTTGATAGTTATATTGACCTATCTGATAGGTGAGAGATGGTACATTAGAGTTGTCTTAAATTTAATTTCTCTAAACACAAATTATTTAAAACATTTTTTCATATAATTATTGATAGCTTTGATTCTTCATCTGAAAAATTGTTTATTCATATGCTTTGAGCATTTGTCAATTGGAGAATGATTTGAATTCTATACATTTGACTTATTTCTCTATAAATTTGAAAAATTAAACTTTTATCAGATAAATTTATCATAAATTTGATTTTTACTTTGTTGTTTAGCTTCTAATTTTGGTTACATGGAGTTTGTTGGAAAGCTTTTTAATTTATTCAATTAATATCTTATAATTCTCTCTATCTCTTGTTTGGTCATAAAATCCTCCCTTCTCCATAGATATCCCAGGTTAACTATACTACATTCCCTAATTTACTTATGATACTGTTCTTTATATATAAATCATGTACACATTTTGATAGGGTGTGAAATATATATATATGTGTATATATATGCCTAGTTTCTGCCTTTTCCAGTTTTCTCAGCAGTTTTTGCTAAATAGTTGTTATTATCCCAAAAACTAGGATCTTTGGGTTTATCAAACACTAGGTTACTATAGTCGTTTACCTGTGTATATTGTATATCTAATCTATTTCACTGACCCATCATTCTATTTCTTAGCCAGTACCAGACTGTTTCAATGACTAATGCTTTATAGTGCAGTTTGAAATATGATATTGCTGGGCTACATTTGTTCACTTTTTTCATTAATTCCCTTAATATTCTTGACCTTTTGTTCTTGAAACTGAATTTTTAATTTTTTCTAGTTCTATAAAATAAATAATTGATAGTTTGATTGGTATGGTACTGAATAATAAAATTAACTTAGGCTGAATTGTTATTTTTATTATATTAGATCAGCCTACCAATGAGAAATTAACATTTTCTCAATTGTTTAGATATGACTTTATTCATGTGAAAAATATTTTTAATTGTGTTCATGTAATTTCTGTGTTTGCCTTGGCAAGCAGATTCCCAAATGTTTCATATCGTGTAGGGCTATTTCATTCCATTTCACTTATCTATTTTTTAAAATTCTTATCTTCCATCTTAGAATCAATAACCTGTATTGGTTCCGAGGCAGAATAGCGTAAGGGCTGGGCAATGGAGATTAAGTGACTTACCCACTCTCACAGAGCTAGGAAGTGTCTGAGGACAGATTTGAACCTAGGACCTCCCATCTCTAGGCCTGGCTCTCAATTCACTGAGCCACACAGATGCCCCCTGTAGGGTTATTTTTAATGGAATTTTGCTTTCTATCTCTTAATGCAGTTCTTAATTAATGAATAGGAAAGCAATGATTTGAGTTTGTTCATTTTGTGTTTTGCAACTCTACTAAAATTGTAATTTATTTCAACTAGTTTTTTAGTTGATTTTCCAGGATTTTCTAAGTATACTATCATGTCATCTGCAGAGTAATAGTTTAATTTCCTCATTGCCTACTTCAATTCTTTCCATTTAATTTTTCCTCTTATTCCTAATGTTAGCTCTTTTAGTACAATATTAAATAACAGAGGTGATAATGGGCATCTAAGCTTTAACCCTAATCTTACTGGGAAGATTTCTAACTTATCTCCATTGCAGATGATACTTCCTGAAAGTTTCAGGAATATACTACTTATCATTTTAAGGAAGGACCCATTTATTCCTATGCTTTCTAGTAATTTTAATAGGAATGGGTGTTATATTTTGCCAAAGGTTTTCCTTTCTTTTTTATTGATTAATTAAGAAATTTTTTCTGTGGTTACATGATTCATATTCTTTCTCTCCCCTCTTCTCACCCCCTCCCATAGCCAATGCACAATTCCACTGGGTTTTAAATGTCTCATTGATCAAAACCTATTTCTATAATATTGATATTTGCACTAGGTGATTGTTTAGAGTCTACATCCCCAGTCATATCCCCATCAAACCATGTTATCAAGCAGTTGTTTTTCTTCTGTGTTTCTGTTCCCACAGTTCTTTCTCTAGATGTGGATGGCATTCTTTCTCATAGGTCCCTCAGAAATGTCTTGGAACATTGCTTTGCTGCTAGTAGAGAAGTCCATTACATTCGATTGTACCACAGTGTATCCATCTCTGTGTATATGGTTCCCCTGGTTCTGCTCCTTTCACTCTGCATCAATTCCTAGAGGTCATTCCAGTTCACATGAAATTCATCCAGTTCATTATTCATTTTAGGACAATAGTATTCCATCACCAGCATATACTGAAATTTGTTCAGCCATTCCCCAATCGAAGGGCAAACCCTCATTTTCCAATTTTTTGCCACCACAAAGAGCATAGTTATAAATATTTTTGTACAAGTCTTTTTCCTTATTATCTCTTTTGGGTATAAACCGAGCTGGATCAAAGGGTAGGCAGTCTTTTAAAGCCTTTTCAGCATAGTTCCAAATTGCCATCCACAATGGTTGGATCAATTCACAACTCCACCAGCAATGCATTAATATCCCTATTTTGCCACGTCCCCTCCAATATTTATTACTTTCCTTTGCTCTCATGTTAGTCAATCTGCTAGCTGTGGAGTTGTACATCAGAGTTGTTTTGATTTGCATTTCTCTAATTATAATAGATTTAGAATACTTTTCATGTGCTTATTGATGGTTTTGATTTCTTTATCTGAAAATTGCCTATTCATATCTCTTGCCTACTTATCAATTGGAGAATGGCTTGATTTTTTTGTACTATTGATTTAGCTACTTATAAATTTGTGTAATTAGAACTTTGAGCTTTTTGTTATAAAGATTTTTTTCAATTTGTTGCTTCCTTCTAATTTTGGTAGCATTGGATTTGTTTGCACAAAATCTTTTTAATTTAGTGTAATCAAAATTATTTATTTTACATTTGGTAATATTTTCTAACTCTTGCTTGGTCTTGAAATCTTTTCTTTGCCAAATATCTGACACGTATACTATTCAGTGTTCACCTAATTTACTTATGTTTTCCTTCTTTTTATTCAAGTCATTTACCTATTCTGAGGTTATCTTGGTGTAGGGTGTGAGATATTGATCTAAACCTAATATCTCCTATACTGTTTTTCAATTTTCCCAGCAGTTTTTGTCAAATAGCTAGGATCTTTGAGTTTATCATACACTGTCTTGCTGAGGTCATTTACCCCAAGTCTGTTCCACTGATCTTCCCTTCTGTCTCTTACCCAGTACCATATTGTTTTGATGACCACTACTTTATAGTATAGTTTAAGATCTGGTACTGCTAGAGAACCTTCCTTCACACTTTTTTTCCCATTATTTCTCTTGATATTCTTGATCTTTTGTTCTTCCAAATGAACTTTGTTATAGCTTTTTTCTAATTCAGCAAAAAAGTTTCTTGGTAGTTTAATAGGTATGGCACTGAATAAGTAAATTAATTTGGGTAGGATTGTCATTTTTATGTTAGCTCATCCTACCCATGAACAACAAATGTTTTTTCCAATTGTTTTGATCTAGTTTTAATTGTGTAGAAATTGTTTTGTAGTTGTGTTCATATAATTTCTGTGTTTGTCCTGGCAAATAGATTCCTAGGTTATTTTATATTGTTAGGGTGATTTTAAATGGAATTTCTCTTTCTAACTCTTGCTGCTGAAATGTGTTGGAAAGATATAGAAACGCTGATGATTTACATGGATTTATTTTGTTACCTGCAACTTTGCTGAAGTGGTGGATTATTTCCACTAGTTTCTTAGTTGATTCTCTAGGAAGTAGAGCATCATATCATCTGTGAAGAGGGATAGTTTGATCTCCTCATTGCCTGCTTTAATACCTTCAATTTCTTTTTCTTCTCTAATTGCTACTGCTAGTGTTCCTAGTACAATGTTAAATAATAGAGGTGATAATGGACATCCTTGTTTCACTTCTCATCTTATTGGAAAAGCTTCTAATTTTTCCCCATTACAGATGATGCATGCTGATGAAGATATATATTGTTTTTAGAAATACTCTTTTTTTTTAGAGTTTTAGAAAAACTCTTTATTATTTTTAGAAAAGGCTTTTCTATCCCTATACTTTCTAGTGTTTTCAATAGGAATGAGAGTTGTATTTTTCCAAAGGCTTTTTTCTCCATCTTTTGAGATAATCATGTGATTTCTGTTAGTTCATTTATTGATATGGTCAATTATGCTGATGGTTTCCCTAATATGAAAACAGATCTATATCCCTGGTATAAATCCCATGTGGTCAGAGTAAATAATTATTGAGCTATGTTAGATTAGTTTTATTTATACAAAGGCTTTTTAATTTAATATAATCAAAATTATTCATTTTACAATTTATAATTCTATCTCTTATTTGGCCATAAATTCTTTCCTTCTCCAAAGATCTGCCAGCTAAACTATTCTGTGTTTCCCTAATTTTGCTATAGGATCACTCTTTATATCTAAATCATATATTCACTTTGACTTTATCTTTGTATAGGGAATGAGATACCTAGCTTCTGCCATACTGTTTTCTAAATTTCCCAGCATTTTTTTGTTAAAGAGTGATTTCTTATTACCAAATCTGGCATGTTTGGGTTCATCAAACACCAGGTTGCTAAGGTTATTTACCCCTATATATTGTGTATGTAATTTACTACATTGGTCTACCATTTTATTCCTTAACCAGTACCAGATTATTTTGATGATTGCTGCTTTATAAGACAGTTAAAGTTCTGGTATTACAAGGCTTCCTTCCTTCAAATTTTTTCATTAGTTCCCTTGATATATTTTATCTTTTGTTCTTCCAGAAGAATTTCATAATTATTTTTTCTATTACTACAAAATAATCATTTGGTAGTTTGACATGACACTGAATAAATAAATTAATTTAGGTAGAATTGTCACTTCAATTTCTTTTTTCTTCTCTAATTGCTACTGCTAGCATTTCTAGTACAATATTAAATAATAGAGGTGATAATGGGCATCCTTGCTTCACTCCTGATCTTATTTGGAAGGCTTCTAACTTGTCCCCAATGCAAATGATACTTGCTGATGGTTTTACATATATATTATTTATTGTTTGAGGAATGGCCCTTCTATTCCTATACTTTCTAGTGATTTCAATAGGAACATGGCCCATTTCTTCTTGCCCATTTCTTTTCCCCATCTACCTCTCTTAATTGATTCTTGAAATCCTTTTTTAAGTTCTTCCAGAATCTGAGTCCAATTCATATTTTTCTTTTGGACTTTGTGTATGTTTGCTTTGCTTTCACTGTCCCCTTCTGTGTCTCTGCCTTGTTTTTAGTCTCCAAAAAATTCTCTATGATTAGGTGTTGGTTTTGTTTTTTTAAGTTTGCTCATTTTCCCAGTCTTTTTAAAGGTAGGCTCTTTTACCTGTGAGGATAGAGCACTCTCTTAAGCTTTAGTCCTTCCTTGATGTTAGCCTTATTTCTAGGTTTCTGTAAGTTTCAGTTTTTCCAAGATGTTTATCTGATGTAGCTCTGAGAGCTACCCACCACCTGCTGATTCAAATACCCCCTGGGACTGCTGATAGCTAAAATCCTACCTAGCCTCTGGCTTGGGAGTAGGCTTTTCATCTCCCTAGGCTCTTGATTAGGTCAAGCAGACAACACACTGTGACCTGACCTGCCCTGGGTCTCAACCTTAAGCTTTGGCCAGAGTCAGCCAGTCTCCTTCAAGTCAGCACCCTGGGGACTGCCCCTGCCAGGGATCTAAGTCCTCACCACAAGCCCAGATTGAGATGTGTGGTTTTGCTCTGGGCCCACATAGATCAGACTGCATCACACAGACTGTCCTGAGCTGCAATTCTGGACCTCACCACAGGTTTGCTTGGAACTTTAAGGGTGTATGTTGGGTTGGGACTGCCCAGACAGAGTCTCAGGGTCTGGATGTTGGCTTGGGCTGGGGTTCAGAACCTGGAACAGTAGATGTGGAGGGCATGTTTCTTTCTTTTGGCTTGCTCCTTACTCCTTGCTATGGCCTCCTACTGTTTGTGCTCCGCTCTCATTCCAGTGCCTCAGATGTTCTCTGCTGACCTTTCAAGTTATTCTCCATGAAAGTTACTTAACTCTGACTCCTCATTGGTTTTTTCACTCCTGTATTCAATGTGTGACTTTATTTTAAGATTGGCTGGAGAGGATTCTCATGCTTCCCTGCCTGTATTCCACCATCTTGGCTCCAGAACCAGCAAAATGTAGACATTTTAAAGAGAAAAATTTAGGCTTGATATCAGGAAAAATGAAAACTAGACAAATATCTACTAAGTAGAGCTCTCCAAAAGCAGAAAAGGCTACACAGAAATGTGTTGTGCTCCTGATAACTAGAAATCTTCACAAGAATATTATATGATCATTTTGGGGATATAAAAAGGGTTCCTTTTTAGGGATAAGTTGGGCTAGAGGGTAGGGCTAAATCCTTACTATCTCTAAAATTCTGTGCTTTTGTGACTTTTTAATTTAAAAACTTTTTGTTCTCAATTACAAACATACAAAAAAAATTTAATTTTTGTTTTTTAAAGTTTGAGCCAAATTCTTCCCCTCCCTTCCTCTATCACAGAGACAAACAGACAATTTGATACAGATTTTACATGTATAATAATGTAAAACATTTTTCTGTATTAATCATTTTACTTATTTGGGGGACCCCCTAAGTTAAAATCTAATAAGTATCAATGTAAATATAGGAAAAAATAAAATTTCAAAGGGGAAGCCAGAGACAAGTGAGAATAGTATCACTGTTCCCTTTCCTTCAACCTGTTGAGATTCTTAGCATTCTATTTTGAACACTCAAAACAGTAATTAAACTTCCTTTCCAGTAACTCTGAGAGATAAAAAAGATCTGAGATTTTGATAAACTGAAAGTTCAATGTAAGTCCTCAGAGATTTGAGCAGCTCTCAGAATTAATATAATCTTGGATTATTTTAAGAGAATATAGTTTCTAAGAATAAGATGATAAACCCACTGTATTTTTCCCTAGTCAGGCCACAACTATACTGTACTTAGATATGAATGCTAGAGAGTTTTTTTTTGTTTTTGTTTTTCCCCCTTCTGACATACTTGTACCAATTATGATGAAGGGAATGGTTGTCCCCATTGCGATCAAGTATTTTTTTTTTATCTTCCCTTCCACAAAAACAGTTTCATGAAATCAGGTTGAGAATTTTTACCAGTGATACTAGGAAGTCACTGCTGGTTCTTGTGTTCTTTTATATTCCTATAGTATTAGGCACAAATTTCATGTTTCCATTCTGACTAAATAATGAAATTTTAAAATTCTTAATTTGATATATTATATTTTATATGTGCTATAAAGATGTATACATATGAACATTATCTATGATATAAACAGACAAGGATGAGTTGTGATCTAATTATACCTATTTCAGGTAAATCACAGGCATAATACATAAGTATATAAAAGTATGTGGATATAAATGTGTAGTCAAATTTCATCTACATGTAATACCATTTGACTTTTTTAATATATGCATGTATTATATATAAATATATACATATATCTAGTCATATGTTATAATATATTGGTATATGAAATAGTTTCTCAACCAAATATAATACTAGGATAGAAATTTGCTTTATTGATTCAAATGTAGCATCTACTCTGCAACTCAAAGTCTTAGAGAATTTCCTGGGACACTGAGAGGTTAAGAAGTTTGTCCTTTGTCACAAAGATAGTATATGTCTGGGACAAGATTTGAACCAAGGAATGCCAGATTCTAAGGGAAGTATTTTATCCACTGTTGAATAGAGAAGGATTTGTTAGCTCTGCTTATTGAACTTATATATATGATAGTCAAGACATAACGGAAATGTCATCTTTTCATGGCTTACTGATTTAGATCTGAAATTATCTAGTTCAATATCTCTTCATTTTAAAGATAAGGAAAGTGAGGCCCAAAGAGGTAAGCAACTTGTACTAAGTAGAAAAGTAAGCTACAAAATGGAGATTCTTAGCTAATTTCCTTTGCCTTCAAATCTACTGATCTTTCCAATACACTACAAACTTATGACGCTGCCAGATGATCTTTCTTTTTTTCTGAACTTCCTTAGAATATTACTCATTATTCTCATTTCTTTATGATCAAAGACCTGTGATTTCAGTAATTTAGGAAAGTCCCAGTGAGCAGAGGCAGAACTCAAATCCCTCAATATCTTAATAGATGATTCCATGATTTTCCAAGATCTAGTAAATCTATCTACCAATAGGCAACTCCTCTGGTCTCCGCTTATGTTGTTGAATGGAAATGGGGGAAGTAAAGAAAACTTGCTTACTGGGTCCACTATAAATTTAAATAACTAATCTGAACTGGGGCCTTACTACAAAAAAGCAATCAACTTTTCTCAAACTGATTCCCTAACTTTTTCAACACAGGAGCTATACAAATCTTTTGATTTTTCTTCAAGTCTCCCATGGCATTCCATCCTCTAACCATCTCTGCTGAAGATCTTTATCATTTCTGCAGCAAAAATTGAAGTGATTGAGCAAGTGTTCTCTCCTCTCCTTTCCTTATCTTTTCATATCCCTTAGACACCATTCTCCATTATTTCTCCTTCATTTCAGTTTCTGCTTACCAAAGTTAACACCTTTATATATACTCCTCATTTTATCCCCATGCTTTTTCTCTTTCTGAAGACATTCCCCAACATCCTCATTCTCTCTCACACTAATGTCCTGTTGGAGGTAGAAGGGGGAAGTTGTGAACTGATTCAACCATTCTGAAGAGCAATTTAACATTATGCTCAAGGGATATAACGGTAAATAACCTTTAGCCTAGCAATACCATTATTAAGTTTGTATCCCAAAGAGATTTTTAAAAATAGGTGGAAGAGGGGAGAAGGACTTATATGTACAAAATATTTAAAGTAACTCTTTTTGCAGAGGCAAAGATTTGGAAAATGAAGGGATACCTACCCATCAATGGGGGGTACAGCAGAGTAAGTTATAGAATATGATTGTAATGGAAGATACTTGTGCTGGAAGAAATGACAAACAAGAGGAACTAAAAAAAATAGAAAGTCTTACATGAATAGAATGAAATAAGCAGAATCAAGAGATTGTTGAACACAATAACAGGAATAGTGTACGATTAAGAATTGAGAATGGACAGCTATTCTTAGCAATACAATGATCCAAAACTGTCCCAAAGGACTCATAAAAAAATGCCATCTGCTTCTAGAGAAAAGGAACGAATAGAATCCGAATCCAGACCAGACTTTTTCACTTTTTCTTAATTTTTTAATTTGCATTTCCTTCCACAAAAGGATTAATATGGGAAAATATTTTACATGATTGCACATGTAAAAAGTATCTAAGATTGCTTACCAACTCAGAATAGGTGGGGAAATAAAGGGGAAATGAGAGAAAGAGAGAATTCAACATTCAATATTGTTTGAAAAATGTCGGAAACTGTTATTAAGTGTAATTGGGAGAAAATAAAAATTAGAGAAAGCAAAGTACGCACACATATTATAGATATTTAAATATTTTAGTGTCTCTTTCTGTGATTTTTTTAGGTGAATTAAATCAGACCATCATACTTTCTTATATAATACATACAAAGTTTTTTTAAAAAACCACAGGTTTCATTTATCCAAAAAATGAAAACACACATGAAATTCATATCTGTTATAAGACTAAAAAGCAGGAACAACACATGGATGCCTAGATTTCATTTTTAATTATTGGTTTGGATTTTTGCCCACAATTCCATGCAACTATATTTTATGTAAAAGGAGGAGGGTTGGGCGCGAGGCTAGCAACCTCACCCTGTAAAAATCTCATTTGCTATAGAAACTGCAACCTCATTAAACCAACAAAACCAATGATCGCCTAGTCTGGAAGATTGCTCTCCAACAGAGTCCATGACGTGTGCTGGCAAAAGCCAGCAAACTCCAGGCCTACATCAAATCTTGAACATCAGATGGCCTGAAAAGATCTCCAATACCAGACTCTGGGAAAGTCAGGACGCTATGAAAAAAAATATGGAACCCAGCAGGGAGGAGAAAAGTCGGAAGGCCAAAACAGACCTGGCAAAGATATGCCCAGTTGGTGGAAGTTGCCCAGAACAGAGTCCGTTGGTGTGAGATGGTTGCAGCCCTATGCTCCTCTGGGAGTCAATAGGAATAATAATAATAAATAATATTTTATGAATAGTAAAAAGAAATAGGTTGGATTGTAATGGAGACAACTATTCTCTTGGCAACAATCAGTACAAGTAAGGCCTAATGGCCTTCCCCTTCCACCTAGTCTCAGTGTACATCATTGAGATCATTGGAGCCATAGATTTTGAATCAGGATATTGGGGTTCTGCCTATAATTAGCTGGTTAACCTGGAAGATATGATATGAAAACAGTTAAGACTCAAGCTGTACTGTCCTGTTACTCATTTTCCTCATCTGTAAAAATAAAAGTCAGCTGATGTTTAATTTTCCTTCAATCCCTAAATATAGGGGAGATAGGTGTTGCAGTTGATAGAGTTCCAGGCCAGGAATCAGGAGCACCTTATTTCAAAACTACCCTCAGACTCTTACTACCCATGTGACCCTGGGCAAGTCACTTAACCCTGTTTACCTCAGTTTCTTCATCTATAAAATGAGCTAGAGAAGAAAATGGCAAAACATTCTAGTCATGAAAATTCAGACTTAATGGGAACAACTGAACAACAACAATGAAAGACCTTTTGTTATTTACTAGAGTAGAGTCAGGAGTGAAAAGTCAGGCATGTCATTTTAGAACTAAGCAGGACCTTAGTGATCACTGAGTCTAATTTCCTCATTCCATTCTTGGAGAAACTGAGGTGAGTTGACTTCCCCAAAGTTACATAGTTGGAAATATACAAACTGATGCATATTTGATTCACATCAGTTCAATGATTAAGCCTTTATTGGGTGAGGATCATTAGAATTAATGCCTGGGAGGGAGAAAAAAAATTAAAGACAGAATCTATAATCTTTAAAAGGTTGAAGGCTACTAAAAAAAGTGTGTTATTTGCACCAAATATAATTAATACATAATTAAGTGAGGGTATCTGAGAAGTGTGATTCATTGAGAAATCTGAGGAGGTAAAGATTATTACTAACTTGAGGCTGTCAGGAACAGCTTCAAAAAAAAAGGGAGTAGATATGTAATTTTGACTTTTAAGAGTAAATAGGAATTCAAGACCTGGAAAAGTGATTAGGTGTGTATCCTTAGAGGCAGTACACCAGGCAAAAAAATTAATAAAAGATTAATGTTTTGACAAATGAAGGATACCAAGGCAACCAAGGTGGAGTGAACATTTTCATATGAGGAAACTGAAATTCAAAGAAATCAAATATCATTATGTGTAGCATAAGGTCACAAGACAGTTAGTGACAAATCTAGGAATAGAACACAATTTTTTCCAGGGTTTTTTTCTCTATTGCTTGCTATGGGGGACCTAAGAAGATACTGGACACAAATAGACTTTCCAGAAATTCTTGATATTTGATTGATGTGAATGGAGATAATAAATACTACAAAGTTGGGTAGGGGATAAAAAATTCCATGTTTCATTCCAACTTGGTTTTTAAAACTAGCTTTGTGATCTATTCAAACCACTTCTCTTTGAGTATTAACCCTTTCATTTGTAAAATGAAGGGGTTTGACTGAGCAATTCAAACATCTGTCCCAATGCTAACATTTGGTGTTCCTTTAATATAGGGAGATGCACCACAAACTTGGTTTGGAGGAAGAAGAAGCAAGTGATTATTTGACATTAAAGTGATGAAAAATTTGATCTTCTCCTTCTAGATAATAAGTTCAAGACAAGAGAATATGGAAGTCAACGAAGATTCCAGGAAGGACTCATATCAATACTCAACAGATGTACAGTCATCAGTCAAGAAGAAAATTAAGTTTAACAATGGATTCAAGGTTCTGAGTTTTATCCTTTTGATATTAAATAATTAACTTTGCAATTGTTCTTTAAAAAAGAAGTTATTCATCTGAGAGGAATAACACTTTTAAGGAGACATTTGCAGAACAGGTTGAGAACTAGTCTAGGATACACAAATCCTCAGGCTCAAGTCTCACTCTAGTATAAAAAAATCATACTGTTTGTGTAGCTATGGAAAATATTCTATGAGTCTAAGTATTAGAGAAGGTCCTATGATATGCATGAGCAGATATTCCCTCCTTACTGAAAATGTGTGATGATAATACTATAGGCCCCATTGAAAAAAATAAATACCCTAAGCAAAATGTTCAACAGTAGTCCTAATTTTAAATAAATTTATAAACACTGAAATCCTCCTTCATAGCTCAGTTTAATTTTACAAGTTCCCAGAACTTTTTTTAATATTTATTTTCATTTTTTAGAAAAGTTAACATGGTTACATGATTCATGCATCCCAGAACTTTTAAATAAGTCTGGCTACCTGCAGGTAATGATTTATTGATAAAATTGGAGGTTCAAAGCTGGCTATGGCTGAAAAATCTGAACATCAGAATTTGGGTACCGTCATTCTGATAGTTGGCAGATGTTAAAAAATATAAGCATAAAATATGGGACATTTTATAGTAATAGATCAAATGTGAGAAAGAGTTCAGATGGATTTATATGCCCATCAACAGGAACAACATTCATTAAAATACTGAATACTAAAATGAGGTATGAGACTTTATCAGAAAGTAGGAGAACCGGATCATCCCATAAAAAAGCAGATCCTCTGCTTTAAAGAATGGTAACATAAACATACAGGTAAAATTAGATAAAAGACCAGTAATGGCCATCAGAAGAAGGGACAAAAAGTATTTCTGATTCCTTGTTGAAGGGTACCAAGATGGTTAATCACTAAATAAACCTGGCTTTCTGTCTTACTGAGACATATGTCTGAAAGATTGAATGAATGGAGGATTGAATGAATAGGTGGTAAATCACCTACTATGGGCCAGAAATGAAGCCTTTACTATATGTTGGAGACTGTGCTAAGTGAGGAGGATACAAAAACAAAAATGAGATAGTCTCTGTCCCCAAAAAACCTCAAATTCCAATTAGAAGAGACAAAACAGATTGGTCAGTGGTGCCCCAGGAAATGTTTTGGTTTAGAGATAATCACTATAGGGTAAGTTGCAAATAACTAAGGTCTATGGTGGGACTTGATATAAAGCATGGTTTGATCTGGGGCCAACTAAATGGAGTGGGCTAGGTGAGTTTGTGCATAAGAATTGGAAAAGTGTATATGTGTGTATGTATGTAGGCAGCATGATAGACTCCAATCAAGATAGCTGAAT
Source organism: Gracilinanus agilis (assembly GCF_016433145.1). Taxonomy (NCBI): domain Eukaryota; kingdom Metazoa; phylum Chordata; class Mammalia; order Didelphimorphia; family Didelphidae; genus Gracilinanus; species Gracilinanus agilis. The sequence goes on along the minus strand of NC_058134.1, from coordinate 187,545,566 downwards.
CCCATGGCAGGAGTTCTAAAGCTTAGTGCATTAAGTTCCCCAAGTACTGGAGACATGATTTCTGGAAGTTTCTACCAAGTAGGAAAAATCATTAGAAGAAGCAAAGAAGAAGGTGTCACAAGAATCATGTGTTATTCAGAGTTCATAGAGGAGCCTGTGATCAACATAAAATGAACCTAGATCCATAGGAACCAGGAACCAGAATGGCTACCAAAATGAGAAGAATTCAGTGATTATCTTCACTTTGAAAAAATCTTTAAGTTTATATCTGGAAAGAGAAGATAAAAGTTTATAGTCTACTGATTTGCAAGTTATACTTCCAACCAAATTATCTTTCCTATTCTTCTTCAGCCACTCTATTCCATCTCTTCAGGTCCTTTAGTTATACTTTCTGCCTCATGAGGACATCAGTGCTAGATGAATAGAACCACATTTTCTGATTTGGGCTATGTTGATTTTTAGGTTCCTTTGGGAGTCTCATTGCTTATGCTTTGATTTTACCCATATGCTGAGGAAAGAATTATTTGAGTAAAGTTTTCCCTATCCCTTACTTGACCCATCCACTATTCAGGTTATGCAGTGTCCTTATTTCATGGGTCAGCATCCATTATCTTACCCTTCAATGAAAAACCCTCTTTGGCTTTCAAGACAACATTTTGTTGAAACCATCAAAGAGGAGAGGTGAACATAAATTTGAGAAATAACTTGAAATTCTCCTAGAAGTAAGATATATGTATGGATCTTTTCAGCATCAAGTGAGAAACAATTGGGAACAATGAAGATGAGTTATGGATAATGAAAGACAAAATGGTGCCTGATTTCCTCCACAGAATTATTTCATAAAACTATAGCACTCATTTCTATTAAAAATACTGGAAAGCATAGGCATAAGTAGATTATTTCTTGAAATATTACAAGCTTCTACCTAAATTCATCAGCAAGTATTAATTGTAATGGGGTAGAAGCCTTTCCAAAAAAGATCATCCCTGGGATATTCAGCTAAAATCTTGTTTCTAAAAGACTCCTAAAAGTCTGAAAATCTTCTACCTAATAATCCATCACTCAGGCATAGGGTCTATTATCCCTTTTATGTCCAATATTAAGAATAGAGAAAATGTATGATAGTTCCGTACATCCCTATGATCCTATTGGAGACATGTAAAGTTCTGGAAGAGGGAGAGTGGTACTAGATCCCCGATGACTCTCTGCTTCTTTTCTTGCTACTCTCTAAGCAGATAACTAAGGGTCAAGCCAATATCTCTTAATGACCCCATGTTTCAATAACTAGATTCACCATGTTCCTTTACATAAAGCATCCTTTCTTTCTACAAATAGGGAACTTATGAAGACAATACCACTGAGGTCTGCATAACATTGTGGAAGACCCTCCAGTCCTCAATTTTCAGGAATGTATTTATTCAGTCCAGGGCAGTAATAAACATGGAAAGGACTATCAGAAGCAATTATTTTCAGAAAGGAGGGCACAATCCAGGAACTCAATTATAATGGCCTATCATCCTCCCTCTGACATTGAAACTTTGGACTCTATTCACTGGATGCTGAGTTCATACATGAATATTCACTTTATATTGTCTAAAGCCAGTTCTCCATAGAGCTTTCAAGTTAGTTTTTCAAAATAATGTTATGACATGGGCACAAGACCTTAACTCCTTCTAATTCTTTTCTATGTATTTATTTCCTTACTAAAATGTATTCTTTTTGAAGTCAGAAACTATTTGCTTCATATTATCTGTATCACAACTATTTAACACAGGGATGGGCATATTTGTTGTTATTATTCAGTCATTTCAGTCACATCCAATAATTCATGACCCTATTTAGAGTTTTCTTGGCAAAGATACTACAGTGGTTTACTATTTCCTATCCCAGTTCATTTTACAAATAGGAAAACAGAGGCAAACATGATAAAGTGACTTGGTCAAAGAGCTAGTGTCTGAAGTCAGATTTGAACTCAGGTCTTCCTGGCCCCAGGCCTTATCTGCCTCTTCTGGGCACAAAGAAAGTGCTGTATATGCTCCATCTAGCTATAAATCTGTCTTCTTGAAGTGGTCTTCTAATGAAAAAAGAGCTTTTTAGTGACTTAGTATTGTAAAACTAATTGATGACTGCTCATTATCAAAAAGTGAGTATCATCCTAAGCCTGCTGGGATATTAGAGTAGAATCATGGAAATCATTCATCAGGGCTGATCCCTCATGATTACTTTCCAAAATTGCCAGGATAGATATGATTCTATGTGGATATAGGGCGTCAAAATGATCTTATTCTCATCTTCCACCTCCTCCTTTTTCTATACATCTTCTGTCCTCTTAGTTCTTCTTAACTATCAATATTATTATTGATTTAAAATAAGCAAAATGTTAATTAGGAAAAATAAGTAATTCAAAGATTTGGGCTGGATGATTCTTTAATTATTGAGGGGAAGGGAATCATTGAACTTTCTCACCTGTAAAATTGTGGTAAAGCTTTTCTGCTCCATTTCTTGACAAAGCTCTTGTGATGTCAAACCATAAAATATGGATTAATTATTTACAGATTTTCAAAAAGAATTCTATGTATTGTCAGTCAGTACTTTTTTACCTGAAAGTTTCTCTTCAGTTTAATTTGTACCTGAACAATTAAGAAAGGATCCAAAGGTCAGAACAAGTTCTAAATAAATGACTTGCGTTCTGACCTTTTACCCAGAAGACAAAAAAAGTTTATTTGCCTTTGGATTAATAGAAAAACCTGTTCTGTTTAAATATTTAAGTAATATTTAAAGACTAAGGTAATTTTTCACCAGGAGCACAGGGCTATGAAATATGATGTGCTATTATGCTTCATATTATGTTCTTGTTGTAAGTGCTCATTACTCTGCTTCCTATGACCAAGGCAAGTCTAGGAAAGTAGAAATCAGAGAGAGCAAATAAACTTGCTAAAATGTACATATATTGTATGTAAAGAGAAAGCAATAGGGTTTACACATTCAATCTATTAGGAGTGTCTTGAGAAAATATTAGGACTAAGCAGAGTTGCACAGTTCTTCAATGAATTTATAATCACTGCCTCCACTCTCTGTCCCCTGCCTGCCCAAGTCTTTCATCAGCTGCACTAGACAATCAGCTGCACACACTTCTACCATTAGTAAACAAATGACCAGTAGTCACAGCTTGGCCCTAGTTGCTAATAATCATATTTCTTCTTACATTAAACCCCTGTCACCACTGTGACAGAAACAGAGAAGTCATTAAACAATTCCTTCTTCACCAGGCCCCATCCCAAACTCCCTGTAGATGTCTACAGTAGGAACAGCATGAAGATAGACTGGTTGTCTGTCCTTGCCATAGATCTTAACCTTCTAATAGCTTTGAGCCCCCTACTGTCTTCTGTCCTCCTTTTCCTCTGCATCTTTTACCCACCACAGTAGTAACAGAAAACTTCTCATTCTTAATATGGTCCCAGTCCAGTAGACTGATGTATTCATTTGTCTCTGAGTCTTAGTTAAGTAAGACTTTCACAATCTTTGTTATATATATGTATATATATATATATAAACACTTTCACATATTTTCAAATCTAGTTATTTAAAATCAATTTTTATTTACTTCAAAATAAAATTTCCTTTGAAATTACCTTTTTTCTTCCAGATGAATTTTGTTATAATTTTTATTCACATACAAAATTAACTATAGATTAAATTGGGTCATTTTTTTTCTATATCAGCATAGTTCAACCTTGAATACTATCTAATTACTCACTTTTCTTACATACTTCTGGAAAAATATTTTGCAGCTGCAAATATGTGAGTCGTCTGTATAACTTCCAAATATTTAATATATTTTTCTATTTTAATAGTGTTCTTCCTTTTAATATCTTCTTCCTTCATTTCATTAATAATTGCCTTGGGTTTGTGGAAATCATAAGCTCTCTTTTACTTATTCTCCCAACATTTAATAATGAAGGCTGTTTAAGTGAAATGCTTTTGAATGAAATGCTTTCCTAAGTTAAACAGAGTTTCAAATATGACCATCTAACTATGTACCTTCCATTCCGTGTTATTCTTGTCTTCGGACCAAACTTCAGCCTCCTTTGGGAAAAGAAGTGGTACCTTCTACTCAGGACTGATCATTTCCTTCATGTCCATTGCAGATCATTATGCAAATATCATTCCCAAGCCCCTACCACCTGATTCCTTATTCTCATTTCCACTCAACTCTCTTATCACAAAGTACAAACCAAACACACACCACCACCACCACCCCAGTCCTTCCACTGTACCTTGTGGAATGTCTGTTCCATAGACAACTTTCTTTTTATCATGAATCTTTTCCTCATGTATAATTTCATTTTTTCAGCTATTAATGAAACTTGGCTCCCCCCATGAAGACACAACCTCCCTGTCTACCCTTTCCAGTACTGGCTGTACGTTCCCTCATTCCTCTCAGCTGAGTGCTTGAGTTGTGAAGTTTGAATACTCCCAGCTTCATGAAAATCATCTTTACACCCAATAAAATCCTGGTAGTTATGTTTTGTTGATTTTTTTTGCAGATCTCTAAGTTATTCCCCTTTTGCAATGATTTTGGTACAATTTTTCTCTTCCTTAACTTTTGCCCTCATTCTAGGGTACCTCAACTTAAACATTTATTCTCCCTCAAACACTCTAACTCAAATCCTCAACCTTATCATTTCCTATGCCCCAGTCCTCCACTTCATTTCAGTAACACATAGAAATGATCAAATCCTTGGTCTTGCCAGCACCCACAGATATATCAAGTTCAAAGTATTAAAAAATCCTCTTGTCCAAATTTAACTTTCTGCATGTTACATAAGCTTTCTCCCTCTCCTTTCTGTCTTTCCTTACTAAACCCTACTCTTCATCCACAATATTACCTCTAATCCCTTGATCCCTCATTTCCCTCCCAGGCTATTTCCTCTATACTAACCACTCAATCCACTTTTCACTATCTTGAGACCCTGGATTCAAAGCTATTCTGTCCTACTCTCTAGAGTCTCTAGCTCCCTTATCATTTCACTGATTACATTCAGCCAAAAATTAGCCTTGGATCACTTCCACAATTGGCTGCCTTCACTACTATCCAGATGTTCCTAAAAGTAGATGGAGAAAATCATACAATTGTTCTAACTGGGTGCACTACAAACTTATGTTACACAGTCTTAATTGATCCTTCATTGAAACTAGACAATATTATTATAACTCCATCATCAACTCACTATCCCACTCTATGAAGTGGTTCTTCCAAACCTTTTTTATCCCTCTTTGAACCTCCCATAGGTTTCCCTCTCCCTACTATCCAGGTTAGAAAACTGCTTCATATTTTGCAGGAAAAAATAATGAAATGATTTGCCTGGTGATCTCTTCTTTTCCATTATTCTTCATCTCATATTGATTATATCTCTTCTGCCACTATCTCTTCTGTAAAACCTATATCACATGATGAAGTAACCTTACTCCTTATCTCAGCTAACCTTTCATCCTGTTCAACTGATCCAATCTATTCTGTATCCTCCAACTCATTGTCCTCTCTGCCAACCAAACTTTATTTGTTTTAAATCTCTTCCTGTTTACCAGCTCATTCTCTATTGTCTATAAATATGCCCATATCTCCCACATTTTTGATTCTTCCATCCCTGCTATCATTTCATATCTCTTCTGCCCTTTGTGGCTAAACTCCATGAAAAGGCTGTCTATCATAGACTCCTACACTTTTCATCCCCCTACCTTCCTTTTTAACCCCTTATAGTCCAGATTCCAAACTTATTCCACAAAAAAAGTTTTCTCCAAAGAACTGACATATCTAATGGTCTTTTTTTTCACTTTTCATCTTTCTTAACCTCTCTACAGCCACTGACACTGTTAAGCATTTTCTCCTCCTTGATATTCTCTTCTCTCTAGGTTTTTAAAATAGCACTCTGTCCTGGTACTCTTTCTACTTACCTAACTATGACTTTTCTGATTCCTTTGCTGTATACTTCTCCAGATCATGCCTTCTAATAGTAGGTGGATTTCCCACAAGATTCTATCCTGGACTCTCACCTCTTCTCTCTGTACTATTTATGTTGTGATCTCACTAATGGATTTGATTATTATTTCTACACTGAGGAATATTAAATCCACATTTTCCACCCTTCTAGTCTCGCCTCTAGTCTTACATCTAAAACTGCCCTTCAGCTGTCTTAAAATGTATGTCCAGTGGATATTGTTGTTTGCCTCTTTTAGAATCTCTAGTACTTGGAATAATGTTTGGCATACAGTGAGTGCTTAATAATAGTTTCTTAATGACTGGCTTATTGATCAATTAATTATATAACTCATTCTCTAACATCTGTCTTTTGAATAGAAATAAATCCTATTCATAATGCTTAGGGATGGAATAGAAGGAAAAAATACACAAAGTTGCTATTGATCATCCAAGAAAAACCTCATCAAAACATGTCCTCATGTGTGTATATAATTACATATGAACTATTTAATGCAAGCATCTCTATTCTTAAGTATCAATCTATAAATAATCAATCAATCAAAAAAATTAATTAATCACCTACTATGTGCCAGACACGGTAAAAAAAATCCTGAAGATATAAGAAGAGGCAAAAAACAGTCCCTACCCTGAAGGAACTAACAATCTGATGAGGAAGAACACAAGGAAGTAAATATATACAAAGAAAGCTATATGCTGTACAAATAGGAAATAATTAATGGGGGAAAGGCACTAGAATGAAAAAGTTCTAAGGAAGACTTCCTTCAGAAGGTGGGATCTTAGCTGGGACTAGAAGGAAGCCAGAGAAGTCAGTAGTCAGAGTGGATGATAGAGAATGTTCCAGCTTTGAGGTATAACTAAAGAGAATATCCAAAACTAAGAGATGGAGTACCTTGTTCATTAGATGTCAGGTCAATGTCACTGAATCAAAGAGGACATATCAAGGAGCCAGATGTAAGAAGACTGGAAGAGTAGGAGGAAATTATGTTATGAAAGATTCTGAATACCAAACTGAACATTTTGCATTTGCTTCTGGAGGAAAGGGAAATCACTGAAGTCAGTCTTTAGAGGAAGTTAGTAATAAAAGCCAGAAGAGATATAGGATGACATCAAGCAGGGAAGGAAGGTTCAAGGGATTGTTTTTCAGGATGGGGGAAACATAGGCATGTTTGTAGGCAGTAGGAAATGATTCAGTGGACAGTGAGAAATTGAAAATAAGTGAAAGGGGATATTATAGAGACTAATCTGTTGAAGGATATGGGATGTTATGGAATCTGTTAAATAATTAGAAGGGTTAGCCTTAGTAAAGAGTGGGGCCATTTAGTCATATGAGATAGGGATGAAGGAGAAGATGGCAGAAGCCACCTGAGTGATAAATGAAGAAGAGGAAAGAAGAGAAAGTTCATGGTTAATGGTCCAAATATTTTTTGGAATATATGAGGTAAGGTCCTCCTCTAAGCAACTGAGGAAAAGAGAAAATCAGGGGCAGTTTGAAAGGGGATGAAATTATTTGGGAGAGCCACTTCAAAATATGGGATTGTGAGTTGATAAGAGAAGTACAGTAGAGTTGCTTAACAGTACTGAGGGCACAGTTGAGGTTATTTAACCTAAAGTTGTAGTGGACCCAGTCAGAACAGTTGCATGATTTTCTCTACTTTCATTGAGGAGAACATATATAGAAATGAAAGTGATAAATGGTTGGAGAAAAATGAGTTTGAGGCTTAGAAGATCATTATCAGTGATATGATAAGGGAATAGGGATTTAAAAGATGAGATTGAAACTTCTACTTCTAGAAGCCAAGATGGTAGAATAAGAAGTAATCTGAGATCAGCCAAATCTAACTCCAAACAACCACCAAAAAAAAGCCTCAAAACAAATTCTAGAGTGGCAGAACCAAATAGAACCAAAGAAAGAAAGAGTAAAGCAGTCCTTTAGCTCAAGAAAATATAGAGGGGAAAAGGAAGTACCTATCTCACCAAGGTAAGAGGGAAGAACAGTAGAACCCAAAGAATGAAAAGCAAGACAACACATATAGAGGAGAAGCACAATGCATACTGAGAAGCAGTTCAGCATACTCAGCACCTGGAGAACTGGGAGTGAGAAGAACTGTCCAGTAAGTGTAGTTTCCAAGGGATTCAGCAATAAAAGGAGCAGTCTAGCCCAGTGATGGGCAAACTTTTGAGTTTGGTGTGTCAGAATTCACCAAAAATCTGAGCATAATTTGGGTGGTGGGTCACTTCATGAAAAAAAAAAACAACATAATTTCATGATATTTATAGCTTAAATAACAAAAATCTATAACTGTAATATATAAATGTATTTAATAAACCAAAATAGGTAAATTAGTATAAATAGAATTGTCATCTACAGTGCACTATAGCACTATAGTATCTACACTACAGTATAGCAAATGTTTCATCTTCAGCATGTAGCCTCATACTTCTTTGTATGCGGCCACATGCTGACTCAGGTGTCATGGATTTGCCATCACCAGTCTAGCCAATGCTGAGGAGCAGTTAAGTACACTCAGCACTAGGAGAACCAAGAGGGAGAGGACTAACTGTTATAACCACACCAAGGAAAGTCTTTATAGGGAGAAGCAACCAGGAGAATGTGACATCCAGGAAAGATGTGAGGTGAGAAGCTGAATTCAGCTCAATTCAAGGCATGTAGCAACAGGGAGAACCCAAGAACAGTTTTCTCTCTATCCCAAAAGTTGGACTGAGCTTCAACATATAGGCAAGGTTATGAAAAAGTGCCACCACCACCACCACCAAGTAAGAAAAGTAAAAGCAAAAGCCTTATCCTAGAAAACTATTTTGGCAATAGGGAAGATCAAAATGCATGCCTGGAAAACTTAGCAATGCCAAAAGATAAATGTGTAGAGCCTCAGAGAAAAATGCAGAAGGATGTCAAGCCAAAAAGGAACACCTTAAAGAGTTCCAAAAGATGATTTAAAAAAACAATAAAAGGAGAAATAGAAGAAAAGTTGGAAAAGAAAGAAACAGATCAATAGCATTGAATAAAGATTCAGTGAAGAGATTCCCTAAAAAAATGAAGCACAAAAGTTCAAGGAAGAAAATGGCTCCCTAAAAATTATAATTGAATAAATGGAAACTAATGACTCCGTAAGACATCAGGAAATAAAAAATAAATTCAAAAGAAGAAAAAATAGAAGAAAATCAGAAATAACTCATTGGAAATCTTTTGGCCTAGAAAATATATTGAGAACAGATAACTTAAGAATCATTGGACTACCTGAAAGTCATAACCAAAAAAATAGTTTGGACTCTATTGCAAGAAATAATCAGAGAAAAATTCCCTGATGCTCTCAAGCAAAAAGAGAAAATCAAAATCAAAAGAATCCACTTATTACCTCCTTAAGAAAATGCCAAATTAAAAAATCCTAGGAATATCATAGCTAGTCAGGCTAAGGAGAAAATGCTACAAGCAGCCAGAAAAAAATCAAATACTATGGAGCCACAGTCAGGATTACAGCAGATCTAGAAGTGTTTACACTAAAATGAAAGAAGGCATGAAATATGATATTTCTCAAGGCAAAAAGGATCTAGTATTACAAACAAGAATCACCTACCCATTTAAACTGAGTATAATTCTCCAGAAGAAGAAATGGATATATTAAAATAGGCATTCCTTGCAAAATGATCTAAGCAGAAAAGAAAATTTGATGATCAAATTCAACCCTCAAAAGAAGTATATAAAGCTAAACAGAAAAGAGAAAACTTAAACTACTTGGTTGGGTCAAATTAATTATATTCCTACACTGGAAGGTAATAACTGGGATGTTTAAGAGAGCTATGATACAAAAAACACTTAAAGTACTTAAAATTTTAAGATACTTAAAAGGATCTGAGTGGGGTTAAATCAATCATATTCCTACATAGGAAGATGATAACTAAAATACTTAAGATTTCTATGATACCTAAGGTACTTGAAGTACTTAAGATATTTAAGGTGCTCAAAGGAACAAATGGGATCAAACTAATTATCTTACTACATGTAAAAGTAATATATTTGAGATATTTATGATACTGGAGCAACTTAAGGTACCTAAAGTACTTAGGATACTGAAGATACTTAATAACTTTATCAGTTTTAGGGCAGTGAGTAGGAGCATGCATAGACTGAGGGCAGAGAATAAGTTGACTATGATGGGATTATATCCTAAATACTGAATTAAGGAATAAAAAAGAGTAATACACTGGAAAAGAGAGACAGGGATAAATCATTTCATTAAAAAGTCAATAAACTTGAGGGAAAGATGGGAAAGTAGGATCATGCTTGAACCTGACTCCTATTTTGAACCTTGAACCTATCAGATTTAGCATGAAGTGGAAATAACATCCACACTCAGCTGATTGGAGAAAACTCAACCTACAAGGAAGAAAAAAGGGAAAGGGAATGAGACAAGCAAGAAAATAGGAGGGTGAACTAGGGGAGGCAGTTGTCAGAAGCAAAATATTTGTGAACAGAGAAAGTTTGAAAGGAAAATAAGAGAAGGATAAACAGGCGTAAAATAACATGAAAAGGAACACATAGTAATCACAACTGTGAATGTGAATGGGATGAAATCAACCATAAAATGGAAAAAGATAGCAAAGTAGATTAAAAGTCAGAATCTCATAATAAACTGTCTATAAGTAACATATTTAAATTAGGGAGACACACACAGAGTAAAAAAAAGTAAAGGGCTAGAACTAAACCTATTGCAATTCAACTAAAAATTTAAAAAGTAAGGGTTTTATTATGATCTCAGAAAAAGCAAAAGTGAAAATTGGTCTAATTTAAGAAGAGATAAAGGAGGAAATTGTATCTTGATAAAATGTATCACAGACAATGAAGTAAAACCAATACTGAATATATGTTCACCAAATGGCATAGAGTCAAAATTTCTAAAAAAAGAAGTTATATAAGTAAAGGAGGAAATAGACAACAAATCTATTTAGTAGGAGAAATTAACCTTTCCTCTCAGAATTAGTTAAATCAAATAAAAAAATAAACAGGAAAGAAATTAAGGAGAAGAATAGATTTTTTAAAAAATTAGAGATAATAAAACTCTTGAGAAAGCTGAATGGAAATAAAAAGGAATATGTTTTTTTCTCAGCAGTTCAAAAATTAATCATGTTATATGACATAAAAGCCACATGAAAGCAGAAATATATTTTTTTAATTTTTTTAAACCCTTAACTTCTGTGTATTGGCTCAGAGGTGGAAGAGTCGTAAGGGTAGGCAATGGGGGTCAAGTGACTTGCCCAGGGTCACACAGCTGGGAAGTGGCTGAGGCCAGATTTGAACCTAGGACCTCCCACCTCTAGGCCTGATTCTCAATCCACTGAGCTACCCAGATGCCCCCTTGAAAGCAGAAATATTAAGTGCACTCTTTTCAGACTAAAATGCACTCAACAAAAGGATGAGAAAAAAGACAAAAAAGTTAATCAGAAACTAAGCAATCTTATCCTAAAGAATGAATGGATGAAAGAACAAATCATAGGAAAAAAACAATGGTTTCATTGAAGAGAATGAGAACAAGGAGACAACCTACCAAAATTTGGGAGATATTATCAAAGCAGTATTAAGGGGAAAATGTATATCTTTAAATGCTCATATCAATAAAATAGATGAAAAGCAGATATAAATTTGGTGTGAAACCAAAAAAAAAAAAAACTGGAAAAGGAACAAATAAAGAATCCCTAATTAAACAATAAATTAGAAATACTGAAGACCAAAAGAAAGAATAATAAAATTGAAAGTTATAAAATTATTGAACTAGAAAATAAGATAACCATCTGGCTTTACAAAAATAACAATAAAATTTATAAAGCACTGGTTAATTTGATTTTAAAAAGAAAGAAGAAAACCAAATTAACAGTATTAAAAAATGAAAAGGATGAATTCACAACCAATAAAGAGGAAATTAAAACAATTATTAGGGATTATTTTGCCAAACTATACAAAACTTCTGACAATCTGAGGGAATTAATTTGCATTTTAATAATCAGGAGGGATTTGGAACACTTTTTCATGTGCTTATTGATAGTTTTGATTTCATCATGTGAAAACTGCCCATTCATGTTCCTTCACCTTTTGTTGATTGGGAAATGGCTTGATTTTTTGGTAAATTTGACTTAGTTCCTTACATATTTGGTAAGTTAAACCTTTGTCAGAGAGTTTTATTACAAAAAATATTCTCCCTGTTTGTTGCTTTCCTTCTAATTTTGGTTGCATTGGTTTTATTTATACAAAACTTTTTTAATTTGCTATAATTAAAGTCTTTCATTTTACATTTTCCAATGTTCTCTATCTCTTGCTTAGTCTTAAGTTTCTTCCTTTCCCAGAGATCTGACAGGTATACTGTTCTATGTTCACTTAATTTATTTATGATTTCACTTTTTATTTATATTTTTATCATTTAGCTTTATATTTAAATCATTTAGCCATTTTGAATTTATCTTGATATAGGGTATAAGATGTTGAACTAAACCTAATTTTTCCCATACTGTTTTCCAGTTTTTCCAGCAGTTTTTGTAAAATAATAAATTCTTGTCCCAAAAGCTGGGATCATTGGGTTTATCAAATACTAGCTTACTGAGGTCATTTATCCCTAGTCTATTCTATTGATCCACCCTTCTGTCTCTTAGCCAGTACCAGATGGTGTTAAACCCCAATCCTTCACAATTTTTTTTTCATTATTTCCCTTGATATTCTTGATCTCTTGTTCTTCCAGATGAACTTTGCTATAATTTTTTCTAATTCTATAGAAGTTTTTTGGTAGTTTGATAGGTATGGCACTGAATAAGTAGATTAACTTGAGTAGGATTGTCATTTTTATTATATTAGCTTGTCCTTCTCAGGAGCAATTAATGTTTTCTAGTTATTTAGTTCTAGTTTTAATTGTGTGAAAAGTGTTTTGCAGTTGTGTTCATATAATTCCTGTGTTTGTCTTAGTAGATAAATTCCTAAAAATCTTATATTGTCTAGAGTGATTTTAAATGGAGTTTTTCTTTCTAACTCCTGCTGCTGAATTTGGTTGGAAATATATAGAAATACTGATGGTTTGTGTGGGTTTATCTTGTACCCTGCAACTCTGCTATAGTTGTTAATTATTTCCACTAGTCTTTTAGCTGATTTTCTAGGATTCTTTAAATATAGCATCATGTCATCTGCAAAAAGTGATACTTTAGTCTCCTAATTGCCTACTTTAATGCTTTCAATTTCTTTTTCTTCTCTAATTGCTACTGCTAGTGTTTCTAGTACAATATTAAATAATAGAAATGATAATGGGTATCCTTGCTTCACTCCTGATCTTATTGAGAAGGTTTCTAACGTGTCCCCATTGCAGATGATACTTGCTGATGGTTTTTAAATCTATACTGTTTATTATTTTGAGGAATGGCCCTCCTATTCCTATACTTTCTAATGTTTTCAATAGGAATGGGAGTTGTATTTTGTCAAAGGCTTTTTCTGCATCTAATGAGATAATCATGTGTTCTGTTCGTTTGATTATTGACATGGTCAATTATGTGGATGATTTTCCTAATATTAAATCATCCTTGCATTCTTGGCATAAATCCTACCTGATCATAGTGAATAATCCTCATGATAACTTCCTGGAGCCTTTTTACTAGTATTTTATTTAAGATTTTTGCATCTTTGTTCATTAAGGATATTGCTCTGTAGTTTTCTTTCTCTGTTTTTGGTCTGCCTGGCTTTGGGATCAATACCACATTTCTGTTATAAAAAGAATTTGGTAACACTCCTTTGTTTATTTTGTCAAATAATTTGTATAGTATTGGGGTTAGTTGTTCTTTGAATGTTTGATAGAATTCACTTGTGAATCTATCTGGACCTGGTGATTTTTTCTTAGGAGGTTCCTTGATGGCTTGTTCAATTTCTTTTTCTGGGATGGAATTATTTAAGTATTCTATTGCCTCTTTTGTTAATATAGGCAATTTATATATTTTGTAAATATTCACCCATTTCACCTAGATTGTCATATTTATTGCCATACAATTGGGCAAAATACTTCTTAATATTTACCCTAATTTCTTCTTCATTAGAGGTGAGATCACCCTTTTCATCTTTGATACTGTTGACATGATTCTCTTCTTTCTTTTTCTTATTAGATTGACCAGTACCTTATCTACTTTCTTTGTTTTTTCAAAGTACCAGTTCCTACTTTTATTTTATTAGTTCAATAGTTCTTTTATTTTTAATTTTATTAGTTTCTCCTTTAATTTTTAGGATTTCCAATTTAGTTTTTATCTGGGGATTTTTAATTTGTTCTTTTTTCTAATATTTTAAGTTGCAAACCCAATTCATTGATCTCCTCCCTCTTGATTTTGTTACTGGTACTCAGAAATATAAACTTTCCCCTGAGTACTGCTTTGACTGTATTCCATAGGTTTTGATATGACGTCTCCTCATTGTCATTTTCTTTAATGAAGTCCATAATTGTTTCTATGATTTCTTTTTTGACCCACCAGTTTTGAAGAATTAGATTATTTAGTTTCCAATTAATTTTAAATTTGCCTTTCCATGGACCCTTGTAATGTATAATTTTTATCACATTATGATCTGAAAAAGTTGCATTTGTTATTTCTGTATTTCTGAATTTATTTGCAATATTTCTATACCCTAGTACATGGTTGATCTTTGTATATGTACCCTGTACTGCTGAGAAGAAGGTATATTCCTTGTTATTCCTATTCAATTTTACCCAGATATCTATTAACTCTAATTTTTCTAGCATTTCATTCCTTTCCCTTACTTCTTCCTTATTTATTTTTCAATTTGATTTATCTAGTTCTGAAAGGGGAAAGTTGAGATCCCCCCAGTAATATAGTCTTACTATCTAGTTCCTCCTTGAGTTCCTTTAATTTTTCCTTGAGAAATCTAGATGCTATGCTATTTGATGTATAAATGTTTAGTAATGCTTACTTCATTGTTTATAGTACCCTTTAACAAAATGTAATTTCCTTTCTTATCTCTTTTAATCAGATCAATTTCTTCTTTAGCTTTGTCTAGTATCATGATTGCTACTCCTGCTTATTTTTTTTTACTTTAGATGATACATAATAAATTCTGCTAAAGCCTTTTACCTTCAATTTGTGTGTCACCCTGCCTCAAATGTGTTTCCTGTAAACAACATATAGTAGGATTATGGTTTTTAATTCAATCTGCTATCTGCTTTTGTTTAATGTGTGAGTTCATCCCATTCACATTCAGCATTATGATTACTGTGTATTATCTTCCATTATATTATCTCCTTTTCATCCTGCTCTATTTTCTTTCTCTCTGTTCCTCCTCACTAATATTTTGCTTTTTGTCAACCCACCACTTCCCCTTCCCTCCAATTACCCTCCTCTTCCCTTGTCTTATTCCCCTCTACTTCTCTGTGGAGTAAGATAGAATTCTATATGCCACTATGTATATTTGTTTTACCCTCTCTGAGCCCTTCACAATGAGAGTAAAGTTTAAGCATTGCCTGTCACCATCCTGATCTTCCCCTATCTATAATGATTTTCAAGCCTCTTTATATTATATAATTTACCCCATTCTATCTCTCCATTCCCTTTTCTCTCAGTGCAACCATCTCTTTCAGCCCTTGATTGATTTTTAACATATCATTCATATGCATACATATCATATCATATGTACATATTGCTCCATATTATCATATTTACATATATATCATATAAACATAATCAGTTTACTTTTCCACCCTCTTTCTGAATAAATTCCTTCTTTCTTCTCTACTACTAAGAATAGTTTTTGAGAATTACAGAAATCCTCTTTAAATGTAGACTTATAAACATTTTTACCTTAATGAGTCCCTCAAATTTTCCCTTTCTTAATTTCCTTTTTTGGCTTCTCTTGTGTCTCGTATTTGGACTTCAAAATTTTTTGTTTGTTTGTTTAGGTGTGGCTTATTCCTCAGGAATGCTTGGAAATCTCCTGTCTTATCTAATGCCCATTTTTTCCCCCTGAAAGAATGTATTCAGTTTTGCTGGATAAGTGACTCTGGGTTGTAAATCCAGAACATTTGCCTTCCTGAATACCATATTCCCTGCCTTTTGATCCTTTAATGTAGAAGTCACTAGGCCCTGTGTGGTCCTGATTGTAGCTCCATGGAATTTAAATGTTTTCTTTCTGACTACTTGAAGTATTTTTCCCTTGGTTTGGTGGCTCTTGAATTAAGCTATTTTATTCCTGGAAGTTGTCATTTGAGGATTTCTTTCTGGAAGTGATCTGTAAATTTTTTCAATTTCAATTTCATTTTCTTTTTCAAGGATCTCTGGGAAGTTATCTTTGATAGCTTCTTGTAAAATAATATCCAAGGTTTTTTCTTTGATTGTGGCTTTCAGATAGTCCAGTAATTCTCAGATTGTCTCTCCTTGATCTATTTCCTAGGTCAGTTGTTTTATCAATAAGATATTTTATGTTTTCCTCTATTTTTTCATTCCTTTGATTCTGCTTTATTGCTTTTTGACTTCTTATGAAATCAATAGTTTTTAGATAGTCAACTCAGATTTTTAAGATCTGGTTTTCCTCTGCCAGTTTTTGTTTCTCCTTTTTCAATTGGCCCATTTCTCTTTGCATTTCTTTAATTTCTTCTTTCATCACTTTCATTTCTCTTGGCATCACTTATATTTCTCTTTCCCACTTCTCCTCTGCCTCTCTTAATTGGTTTTTGTAGTCCTTTTTGAGTTCTTCCAAAATCTCTGCTGAATCCATATTTTTCTTTTGGACTTTGGTGTATTTCCTTTGATTTCCCTGTCCCCTTCTGTGACTGTACCTTGCTCTGTCTCCATAAAAGTTCTTTAGAGTTAGGTGCTTTTTTTGTTTTTTGCTCATTTTTCCTATCTAATTATAGATAGGCATGGTGGGGGAGGGGTGATATGATGGTCTGAAGGCTGAGAGCTCTGAGAGCCCCCCTCCCCTTGCTGATTCAATTGACCTTTGAGATGCTAATACCTTAAAGACTTGCCTCAATCTTAGGTGTAAGTTTTTTATCTCACTCTGATCTTGATCAGGTCAGAGGCTGGTCAAATTCTAGCCTCAGGCTTAGTCTCAAAATTTTGGTTTCACTGTGTACTTGATCCAATCAGGCATACTCTTGATTGTCCTGTCTTGGAGCTCCACCTCCAGCTTTAGGCAAAAAGTTCAGTGCTTTATACTATCACTTCCCCCAAAATGTGAATTAAGGCCTTGTCCCATGCCCAGACTAGAATTCCCTGGGCAAGGGCTCCAGACTTCTCCACAGGTTTGAAATTTCAATGGGTATGGTGGTCTTGTACCTCTATTTTCTCAGGCAGAGTCTCAGGATCTGGATGTTGGCTCAGGAATAGGTTCCCAAACCTTGAAAAGTAGACTGGGGTAGGGGGTGGCTCTCCTCTCACCCCAGTGCCTCAGATGTTTGTTGCCTACCATTTGGTTTTTTCTTTTCTTGAAACTTGTTTCCTTCTGTCTCCTTATTGGTTCTTTCACTCCTATATTTCTTTTATGGGGATATTTTAATCTTGATCACAGAGGATTTTCATGGTAGTACAGAGCTGTTGAGGATTAATCCACCATTTTGGCTACACCCCAGAACTCAATATGTGTCTTTTATAACATTAATAGCATAGAACTTCTTATTGCTTGATTAACACATGGATAATCTATTTTATTCACTGCCATCTTAGGGAGAGGGGAAAGGAGGGAGTGAGGAAATGAACATGGATCACAAAATGTCAGAAAATTATTATTTAAAATGTTTTCTAAGTGTAATTGGGAAAAAATATAAAAATGCAAAAAATAAATAAAAATAGCACCTACCTTAAAAGGATTGAATGAGATAATATTCATAAATAAATATTTAGGATAGAACATGACAAATAGTAGACATTATATAAATTCTTATTCTATACCTTTCCCTTGAGTCTTTTAAAAAATGAGAATAATAATAAATCCTGTAATACCCATTTCAAGAAAAGTTTTATTTATGGTTACATTAAACAATTAAAAATTTTTCTCTTATGATTATAAATTCAGTTTCTCAACTCAACCAATACCATAATGTTTTCTTATCTGCTTTAATATCTACAAGGTTTCAAATGGAAAAAAAAACTTTCAGTTTTCAAGAATTTTCAAATATCTTAATTAAATTTCAGCAATAAGGCAGGTAAAAAAAGTTAAGAAATCGTTAGGAAATATTGTCTTGGAAAACACAACAGGTAGCATGGGTTTCCATTCTCTGGCTTTAAAACAACATAAGATCATAAAAACAGTGATGTACAATTGGAAGAGACCTCAGAAGCAATGTTTTAAACTCTTCATTTCACATATAAAGAAACTGATATAAATTCAACATGAATTCAATGTCATGTTGAAAATCAGAGACAGGATTTGAATTTAGGTTCTCTTACTTCAAAGCCTATTTGCTCTTCACTGATGTCATCCTGCCTCCAAATCCTGCCTCCAAATCTATCTAAGTTGCTGGAAGTATGCCAGTAAATGTTTGCTATTTGCTTTCACAGCAGATAATATTCATTTTCCGTTCATAAATAAGAACAGCATATGCTTAAAAGTATTAAATTACATGTTACTTTCACTTGTACCATAGGATAAGTAAAGGCTAAATTATTAAATAGCCAGAAAGGGCACTGTAATAGCAATATTCAGAAGTGCTGATGGGTTTCTTGATTTATTTTGTTTTGCTACTATCAAAAAATTAACTTACAATTATTTATTAAGTCTCTAGGCTTTTCTAACTGAGCTATTAAATAAGGGATAAATACAGATTGTTTTTTGTCTTCTTTGTCTTTGCTTCTTCTCATAATATCCTTTTCTTATTTCATTCCTATGTCTGGGATTTATAATTCTTTGCTAAATAATAACAGTGGACATCCTGGATCACCATTAATAATAATGAGAATAATTTCAGTGCTAATTCATTACAATTACTATTAGCTGTTGATTTTAGATAAGCATTTTTAATCACATTAAGAAGGAATCTCTTAGTTATTATTTTTAAACACTTTACAATTAAATAAATGTTGCTTCTTGAGGGCTTTTTTTCTCACCTATTGATAAAATCATGCTTTCCTCCCACTTTTTTACAATTAATGTGAATTATTATGCTAATATTTCTTGTAGATGGTTAGTATTTTTGGAAATGTAGTTTTAAAGCATTTTATTTAGTACATTTGCATGAATGTTCATTATCAATTTAAAGCTTTTATCTTCCCATTTTGGGGAGTATGAGAAGCATATTTGTTTCAAAGAAGGAATGATTGATCTCCTTTTTCCAATTTTTAAACATTTATGTAATGCAATTATTTGCTCTTTGAACTTTTGTTTGTACATCCCAATGATC
Organism: Gracilinanus agilis; assembly: GCF_016433145.1. Classification (NCBI taxonomy): domain Eukaryota; kingdom Metazoa; phylum Chordata; class Mammalia; order Didelphimorphia; family Didelphidae; genus Gracilinanus; species Gracilinanus agilis. The sequence goes on along the minus strand of NC_058134.1, from coordinate 187,526,189 downwards.
TAGGAGGGACTCCCTTTCCCATAGCAAGTTAACATATAAATGACTTAATTTATATTGCTCATATGTGGTTTACTAGATTAATTGCCAATATTTATCTTTTCACAGGTATTAGTTCATTTTATTTGTTTTTAGTTATGATCATATAAACTGATATAGGAATTTCTGATCATTTTCATGATTTCCTCTTTATTTCTTTGAAACTGTTCCCTTTAAAGTTTGAGTTCTATAATTTTTTCTCTCTTCTTTAAACAAAATTAATCATTTATCAATTAGTTAATCACTTATTTCCTTTTGTTTTTTAAAAAGAGCTACAATTTCATTAGGGTTCTTGTTTGTCATGTTAATTTTCCATACCTTTATGTAACTTTTGGTTTTCTAGCCATCCTATTTTATACTTGTTTTAGAATTATTAATTTTTTGGTCTTTTTTATTTTTTATTGTGTTATCAATTGATTTTCCTCCTTATTCTTTATGAATATTTGTTCTTGTTAATTAATCTTAGTAATTATTCAGAGATCTACATTAATGTCTATAACCAATTTATATGTATATATGTATCCATGTGTATATATGTATCCATAAATTTTTGTAAAATGTCTCATTATGATGATTCTAATAAAGTTTCTCAGTTTTTTGCCTATTCATTATCATTAACATAAAGTCCCAATCTTTATGATGTGGTCTTTCACCGATATTTCACTACTATTTCCTGTAGAAGGTGGAATTTTATTAGGGAACTAATGCACTGCTTGTGTATTTGTGATTTGATCTAACCATTCTAAAGAACAATTTTCATCTATGCCCACAGGGCTCGGAAACCATATATATCCTTTGATATAGCAATATCACCATTAGATCTGTATCCCAAAGAGATTTTTTAAAAAAGGTGAAAGGATCCATTTGATCAAAAATATTTATTGCAGCTCTTTTTGTGGTAGCCAATAATTGGAAATTGGAGGATTAACCATTAATTGGAGAATGGTTGAAAAAAATAGTGATATATGATTGTGATAGAATACTATTGTTCTATAAGAAACAATGAACAGGATGACCAGAAAAATCCAGAAAAACTTTCATGAACTGATGTAAAGTGAAGTTAGCAGAATCAGAAAAACATTATACACTGTAATAGCCAGATCATATGATGTGCAAATATGAATGACCTCATTATTTTCAGTAACTCAATGATCGAAAATACTCCCAGAGACTCATACTGAAAAATGCCATCTGTCCTCAGAGAAAGAACTGCTGGAATCTGAATACAGACCGAAACATACTATATTTCATTTTCTTTTCTTTTTGAGATTTCTTCCACAAAGTGACTGACATGGAAATATATTTTAAATGATTACACATGTGGAATCTATATCAAATTGCTTACCATCTCAGGACGGAGGAATGATGGGAAGGAGTTTGAAGGAAGAAGGATGAGAGAGAGTGAGAGAAGGTTGGAAGGAGACAATTTGGAACTCAAAAAAATTTGAAACAAGTATTTTAAAATTGTTTTTACATGTAATTGGGGGGGAAGTAAAATATATAAAAATGCCATTCTCAGCATGCCTTACTCTCCTTAAAAGACTGGGTCCTAAAGTTCTCCACATTCTTCCAGGGACCTGGATATAAACTTTTTATCTGCCCCACTTCTGCCTCTGTTTATTGCCATCTCTAAGGTCATATTGTTTAGAGCAGTGATTCCCAGAGGCATGCCACCACCCCCTGGTGGGTACTGCAGAGATCCAGGGAGGAGGTGATGGCCACAGATGCATTTATCTTTCCTATTAATTGCTATTAAAATTTTTTGAAAATTAATTTCCAGGGGTCTAAGTACTATTTTTTTCTGGAAAGGGGTCAGTAGGCCAAAAAAGTTTGGGAACCACTGGTTTAGAGTATATGCAAACAAGATTCTGTTCTTGCTGTTTTATGGGATATCCACCACTATCTCTAGAGATTGTAGTGTTTCCTCTTCTCACAGAGCCATCTAATTTAGAAGCTCTGATGTATTTCTCATAGATTTTCATTACCATGATTCCCTGTGGAAAGACAGTACAGATTATCACCCTACACAGAAATCTATTTCCATGCTTAGTTCTACTCTCATCTCTCTGAAAATCTTTATTGACCACCTGGAGCAGAACTATCTGTCTTCTTTTACAAACTCATTTTAAATCTCTGGCACTGACCATCAATAGCTTGAGCCAATCAAGTCATCATTGGTGCTAAAGCTTAATCATTGATATTCAATAAAGAATGAAAGGGTTAACAAGAACCCAATTCCATACATCCCAAGCCTGATCAAGGAAGTGTCTTTAGTCATCTGAATAATCTCTATAAAGTGATCTCATTAAGGTCCCAAACAAATGGTAAAATGGTGAGTTCAAATTTTTGTATTTTTAAAATCTTTGGAAAAGCTTATAGGTCTCTTTCCATACAGGCCTACTTCATTACTTTCATAAATACTAAAATCTGCCACTTTAAAAGTAGAAGAATTATTTGAAAATGTCTTTTGGTCCCTTGCCAATATTTTTTCCCAGTGTCCTTTTCTTCTTCTGTCTTGCTTTATTTCTATCTGTCTCCCATTTAACCTTTTCCTACTTTCTCTTCCATTTTCATAACTCTCTTTTCTTCCTAGGACACAAAGTCTTAAAAATGTATCATTAAAAAGTTGTTCTGATAAAAAGGTATATAATAGAAAATATTAAGTGAAAAAATGTTTTTCTAGTTTCTGTTCCATAATTCCCTAAACCCTCTGAGGCATTTTAACAAGATTTTATTTTAACATTCATTTTTTTTTTGTTTTGAGTTCCAAATTTTCTCCCTTGTTCCCACTCTCCACCCATTCTACCCTTTGACCTTTCCCTCCTCCCTTAGGGAAAAAAATACCAATCTTTTTTTTAAAAAAGGAGAAATTTTAGCTAAGATTTTTAAAAAGTCAGGAAAAGGGAAACCAGGAAAAGAATGAGGTAGAGAAATGGAGAAAGAGCATTCTGGGCATGGAGTACAATAAGCAAAACTGCTCAGACTGGGGACATGGAGTATCTTTGTCAAGGATTACTAAGGGGGTCAAGTGTCATTGAACATTGAACAGTATATTGAGGAACAGTAAGTGTAAGATGTAAAAAAGCTAAAAAAATTGGAAGGGCAAGTTATTAAGGATTGTGAATGTCAGATTTTATACTTGATTTGGAATGTGATAGGGAACCTCTGGAGGTTATTAAGTAAGACATTAGCATGGTCAGATATAAAATAGGGGAAGATCACTTTGATAATAGAGTGGAGGATGCAGTCAGTACAAGGTGGGGAAATATAAGATGCATTGTGGAGAATAGGAATCATTTAAAAGTGCTGTAGTCACCCTTTCTAAAAATATTAAAAAAAACTTATCATTTTCTCTTGCTCCAATAAAATAGCACACCATTTCTTTATCTATTTATAGAAACACTAGAATTGAGTGCCGGGAGGTGACTTAGAGATCAACTAGTCTAAAGCTTCTATTTTACAGTTAAAGAAAATGACTTTCTTTAGGTTACACAGTAAAAAAATAAATAAATAAATTACTAAGTAGCAGAACTGAAATTTGAACTTAGCCTCTCTACAGTCAAATTTAGGGCTTAAGCTTAGGTTTTTTGATTCTATCATTTTACAAATGATTTTTTTTGAGGGCGATTGATTTTTAATTTTCTTTATGAGTCTAATATTCTATAATACTATGAACCCCCAGTACTTTCTGGTGTTACTATCTGTATGACTTAACATTCTATTTGTCTAAATTCCCTCTGTCTATATATTACCTTATCTAGATCAGAGTTCAGCACCTCAATTGTAAACTTCTAATTCACCCCAAACTTTGACCACATCCTTAATGATTTCAGAATGCATCTTTGGAAATGCCCTAGCCTTCCAGTTTGTGGGCCTTCGTCTTTACCACAGCTACATTCAGAGGTGGTCTCATTTTAGATTTAGATTTTTCACTTGTAAAATGTAAAAAACCAGTTGGCCTTTCAAATTCCTTCCAATTCCATGTGCCTCTTATCCATCATTGTATTTTTCTTCTTATCCAAGAACTCTAGAATCTCTTGAACAAGCAGATACTTAGAGAAGCACTTCTCAAGCTCTCTTGTCTACTTGTCTGGCAGAGAAAGATGAATTACATTTATTACACATATAATCTTTGGTTCACCAGAATGGAAAACATTTGTTAAATAGCACTGGGACAGTTTCCTCAGTGTCCACATCTCATAAATTTCAGCTTGAACTACCTTTTGTAGTTCCTCTAACAAATTTCCCCTGAATAGTACCATAGAGAAATGCCCATTTTTCTCTTGGCTTCTGGTTATATATATGATTAGGACTAATTCCTTTAAATTGACTTAGCTTCTTCTCTTCCCTTCACTATGAACTTCAGTTAATACACTGGATGTTGGGAAGAAAACACTGATAATTTCCATGACTGTCTTTGGCCATCTAGTGACCAAGATATTGGTTATAATTGATTTTAAAATAGCAGCAGCCTGCGTACTCTTTCTGTGAAGATGTGAAATTTAAACCAGAGAAATTCTTTACTGGCATGCTTGATCGGAAGGTTAGCAGTAATATTTATGAAAATGGAGCATGTTTTTAAGAATAAAAATGAATGCCATATTTTGAGAGAAGTAAAGATTGTCTTATATTTATATATGTAAACACAGAAATACCTCTGCCTACTTATTCATTGTATATGTTTTCCTTTCCATTCTCTCCCTTGAACAGACATTCATGATAGCCCTGTCATTCAGCTTTATTTGCAAAGCTCTAGGAGGAGTGATCATGAAAAGTTCCATCACTCATATAGAAAGAAGATTTGGTACAACATCATCTGAAGCCGGATTAATTGATGGAAGTTTTGAAATAGGTATTTTTTTGTTTCATCACAAACAAGTCTCAGACCTTGAGAAGAAAAATAACTTCACAGTTCTGACTTCCAACAAATTAATTGTTGTTCGGTTTCATTGCAAATGTTTGACTCTCTCTCTCTCTCTCTCTCTCTCTCTCTCTCTCTCTCTCTCTCTCTCTCTCTCTCTCTCTCTCCATTTTCCCCCTTTCTCCATCTCTTTCACTCCGTTTATCTTATTTTGTCTATCTTCTAAAACTTCTGCTATTAAATATGCACAACATTCCATCTAATAACAACAAATTGTAAAACCACTATATTTCATCCCACTACCATCCTGCATGTCTCCTTTTTTTTATTCTGTCAGTCTTCTTAAATTAATTTTTAAAATGTTAAAGTGACAGTGATATAAAGATAGCTGTCTTAACAATTAGAATCATATAAAATTGGATTGAGAGGGCAGCTGGGTAGCTCAGTGGATTGAGAACCAGCCTAGAGATTGGAGGTCCCATGTTCAAATCTGGCCTCAGACTGGTCTAGCTGTGTGATCTGGCAAGTCACTTGACCCCTATTGCCTAGCCCATATACTCTTCTGCATTGGAATGGAATGAATACACATGTATTGATTCTAAAATAGAAGGTAAGAGTTTTAAAAAAAATTGGATTGAGTTCCCTCAGAATATAATTGATTTCTTCCTCACTAAAAGTCCTCAATCAAATGATTATGTATATGTATGGCAGAGAGAATTCTTATTCAGCTATAGATTAAACAAGATAACCTCTGAGTCTCTTCCAAAACGGAAATTCTAAATCAGGAATAAAATATCTATCACATTTTTTAATCCTCCCAACATGAAATGGTAATGGGAATACTCCATCTTCTCATTATCCAACCAATTGCTCAGGAACAAACATCAGTGCCCAGAGAGTTACTGTCTTTCTTGGATGCAGTTCTGAAATCTGTTCTTTCATCACCCTGCTTAAGTTAACCTTCTTCTTACATCAACTAAGTCTCTCTGTGAATGACCTCACCTTACCTTTCCATTAAAAATAAAATTCTCATTCTCTGTCTATAATCAGGTAAACTATATTTGTCTCAAAATCATGGAACAATATAGCTAAGTGTGATATAGACAGATAGATATACATATACCAAAACTTCAAATCATATACCCATATAAACAAGTGTTAAATAATATGTTTTTCTTCTGCATTTCTAATCCCACTGTTCTTTCTCTTGTAAATAGCATTCTTTCTCATAAGTCTCCCAGGATTGTCCTGGATCATTTCACTGCTATTAGTAGCAACGCCTATTACATTTGATCATCCCATAATGTTTCAGCTACTGTGTATAATATCCTAGTTCTGCTCATTTCACTCCACATCAATTCATGGAGATCTTCCAGTTTTTTATAGAAATTAAGTAGTTTGTCATTCTTTAGAGCACAATAGTATTTCATCAACATCATATACCACAATTTGTTCATCCATTCCCCAACTGAGGGACAACACTTCATTTTCTAATTTTTTGCAAGCACAAAAATCATGGCTACAAATATTTTTGTACAAACTTTTTAAAATCTCTTTGGGGTACAAACCTAGTAGTGGTATGGCTGGATTAAAGTGCATGCATTCTTTTAAAGCCCTTTGGACATAATTCCAAATTGACCTCAAGAATGCCTGGATCAATTCACAACTCATCCAATAATGCATTAGTGTCCCAATTTTGTCACATCCCCTCCAACCTTTATTATTTTCCTTTCCTGTCATATTGGTCAATATGCTAGGTATGAGGTGGTACTTCAGAGTTATTTTGATTCGCATTTCTCTAATCAGATTGGATTTATATTCCATAACAATTTTACCACATGTTCTAGTCTATCCTTAGACATATGCTGATAACTGTCTTAACATAGCTTGTTTATTCTCATTTAAATCATTTAGTCATCATAAATAACACAACATATTCATTTTTGCATATTTCTGTAAACCTTTACTGATTTTCTTTGCTCATTTTTCTACAACTAAAATCTATAATACTTAGAACAACACAATTAACTAATTTTTCTCTTCCATATATATTTGTTTGGTAACCTGAAATAGATTCTATATTCCTTGAGTTCAGAGACAATACCTATTATACTTTGTTTTCCATTTTTACTTCCTTTTTTGTTCATTTGTTCTCAGTCATGTTTGTCTCTGTGTCCTCATTGGGTATTTTCTTGGCAAATTTACTGAATTGAATTGCCATTGCCTTTTCCAGCTCATTTTATAGCTGAGTAACTGAGAAAAACAGGCGTTAGTGATTTACTCAGGTCAAACAGCTAGTAAGTAAGTGAATTCAGATTAAAACTCATGAAGATGAGCCTTCCTGATTCCAGGTCCAACACTCCATCTTCTGTGCCATTTAATTGCTTTATCCTCCCTCCAGTAACTACCAAACACAATGGCCTCATCTAACAAGTGGTCAAGTCATATTGTACTTAAAGAATTTAATTATACTGAAATGCAATTGTTCTTCTTCCAGGCAATTTATTGGTGATTACATTGGTAAGTCATTTTGGAGCCAAATCACACATTCCACGAATAATTGGAACTGGATGTTTCATTATGGGAATTGGAAGTATTATAATTGCATTACCTCATTTCTTCATGGGATAGTAAGTGTTAAAGAATTGTTGTTGTTCAGTTGTTTTGATAATGTGTAATTCTTCACGGCATTCATTTGTGGTTTTCTTATTAAAGATACAGGAGTGGTTTGCCATTTCCTTCTTAAGCTAATTTTATTGTCCTAAGTATTAAACAATAATCATTTGCAAATATAGCAATAGAATTCTAAATCTTCAGACTGGTAACAAATTTATTTTTCTTTCATTAAATTCTCTAAGTTTATGAAAATATGGGATAAACTTTCCATATGTATTAGTATAGATAATAGCTACTTTTATAACCTATCAAGGTGTATGGGGAGAAAAAAGTTTTGAGAAATCACAGGAAAATGAAGTGTTTTTAACTTTCCCTTTAATATTTACATCATGTCTGTCATCATGTGGTGTTTTAACAACCAGTAGAATCTGTCATTTGAATGAGGAGGAAAAAAAACATTAGTTAAGAAGTTGTTTTTGGCAATTAAATAAACTTTTCTTGTATTAGAAAAAAAGAGGTCAGATGTGGTGATTGGAAAATCTCTAAAATAATCATCATCTCTAAAATTCTATGCATGAAATTGACAGAAACATCTAATGGTGACCATGCTTTTTTTTCAATGTAGGTTTTGATAAATTATACTTTTAAATTTAGGATTGTAATATGTAAAGACTGTTGTGCCTTTAAATAACCAAATTCTTGTTTTTAATTTTGTATTTTGATATAGAATATTTATGCCACACTTATGAAGCCTTTAATTTTCAGAATTTCTAATATGGTTTTTTGTTGAGAAATTTAATTTTGTCTAGTTTTTAAATTATATTCCCAATTCATTGAGCTGTTCTTTCTCTATTATATGTACATAAGCAGTTATAGATATCAATTTTCCTCTAATTACTAATCTTTTGCTGTATCCCAGTAAGTTTGAGTATGTTGTATTATCATTTTCTTTAATAAATTTGTTATTTCTATGTCGTTTCTTTAACCACTCATTCTTTAAAATTAAGTTATTGTCTTCAATTAATTTTTACTTTATGTTTCATTATCCTTTATTAAATATTATTTTTATTGAATGATAGCCTGAAAAGGATGAATTTAATATTTCTGCTTTTATGCATTTAATTATAAGTTTTTTGTTTTTTAATATCTGGTCAATTTTTGCAAAGGTATCATGCATGTGCTGCTAAGAAAAAGGCATACTCTTTTCTGTTCCCATTCAGTTCTCTCCAGATTCTATTTATCAGTTTGATTCTTCTTTATTTATTTTTGAGTTATACTTCTCTAGTTCTGAGAGAGGAAGGTTTCTCCACTGTTCCTGTTTTGCTATCTATTTCCCCCTGTAATTAATTTTGCTTTTCCTTTAAAAATCTGGATACTATAACATTTGGTACATTTAATATTATAGCACTTCATTAACTGTAATACCTTTACATATAACATAGTCTTTCTCTTTCTCTTTTTTAATTAAATAGATTTTAGCTTTAACTTTTTTTCTCAGATTATGGTTGCTACCCTTGCTTTTATGTCTACCAACAGAAGTAAAGTATATTCTGCTCCTGACCTTTATTTTTATTCTATATGTTTCTTTAATTTTTAAATTTGTTTCTTATAAACTATATATTGTCAGACTTTGATTTTTGATCCATCCTGTTATCTCTTTCCTCTAAATGGGTGAATTCATTCTATTTAAATATGATCTAGGAGAAATACAGCCAAGTTTGTAGCAGGGTCTTGCCCCAAGAATGGGATACTCAAACTCCATTCAATCTAGAAGTAAGGAAATAATTATATTTTAATAAGATGGGATTTTTGGTGGTATAATAGCCTAATAGTTGGTGGAATAGTCTGGGGACTCATCAGACAGCCTTAGGGCTGATGGATAAGCCCAGCACCTAGAAAAGTAGCCTCTTTGGAGTTGATACTATAGAGTAGCAGCTCTGCCAAAGATTGGTAGCCTTCATTGTAGAGTGGTAGCTTCCACTATAGAGTGGCACCTTTCACTCAGGAGAGGCAATTTCCACACCCCCTGTGGATCAGCGTTGGCATATTTATCAGGGTTTCATAGTTTAGCATCTCCCTTTCCAAACTCAGGTGGTGGTATGTATTGATATTTGTTGCCATAGGGCAGTGAAGGGCAAACGTTTTAAAGAGGGGTCCAAAGGAATGGAAATGCTCATGTCAGTCTGTTTCTAAAGCAACTCTTTCAAATTTTCATTGTATTGTATCCTACTCATTGTATTTGTCAGATTAGGAATAATGTCACTTGGCCAAATAGAACATTTCAAGGGGCCACATCTGGTCCGCGGGCCATAATTTGCCCATCGTTGCCATAGGGAATAAGAAACATGCAAGATTGGGAAATTCTTCTGGAATGGCAAAGAACCCAGTGAACAGATTCCATGTTCCTCTATTGTCCACCTTCATCATTTGTCAACATGGGAGAAGACTTGTTTCCCTCTATAATGAGGACATTGTGAGGGGAGGTAGTACATTGGAGTACCACTGTAGGTAATTAATCATTTCTAAGAATAATAAAAGTAATTAATAAAATAAAGTAGCCACAAAGCTGATGCTCAGTATAGAATGTTAGAGATCCAGTACGCAGGGTGGGCAATTGAACAATCTACAATTCATGCTTGACTAATACTGAAACTACATTTTGCAGCTGATGTTTAACCAGTGCTGAGAAATGTAAGATTTCAGATTATGAGACTCCCAATCCTATTACTGCTCTTTACTGCTTACTATCACATTTAAAATCATAAATACTAGCTATATATTTCCCTCCATTCTACTTTTTACTCACTGTTCTCTCTCTCTCTCTCTTTGCCCTATCCCTCCTCAGAAGTTTGATTTTTTCTCACCTTCCTGATCAGCACCCCTTTTCAAGTCCCTCCCTTATTCTGTCCCCTTGCCCTCCTAATTCCAAATTAATCCTCCCTTCTAAAGGTCTCACCCTTCTTACCTCACCTTTTGCTTCTAGTTCTTATTCTATCCTTTTTTTTCTAAGAATATTTCACGTATCCCCTCACCTTATTTCCCCATTTCTTGATATGAACTCTAGAATTCTAGATTCAAGAGATTCTAAGAATCTCTTTCTTATCCTTTTGCTCTCTTTTCTCTTAATCTACATATCTTTCCATTATTCTATCCCCTCAACCTCCTATTACTTTGTAAGGTAAGATTTTATTCCTCTAGTTGAATGTGTTTTTCTTTCTTTAATCCAAATCTGATGAGAATAGAGCTGTAGCAGTACTGGTTGTTCAGCTTCTAATCCCTTTTACTACAACAGTTTTTCCACTCATGCCTCTTTTGTATGAGATAATTGTTCCATTTTAACATTTTTTTTAAAACCCTTGTACTTTTGGTGTATTGTCTCATAGGTGGAAGAGTGGTAAGGGTGGGCAATGGGGGTCAAGTGACCTGCCCAGGGTCACACAGCTGGAAAGTGGCTAAGGCCAGATTTGAACCTAGGGCCTCCTGTCTCTAGGCCCGACTCTCACTCCACTGAGCTACCCAGCTGCCCCCCATTTTACCTTTTTGACTCATTCCATAATATTCAATTCAACCTCAAGCCTTATACTCTTTCAAAAAACCTAAATAATGATATCATTCCTATGGGTTATAGATAACATTTTCCCAAGTAAAAAGTAAATGGTTTGGCTTTATTAAATCCCTTATAATTAATATTTCATGTTTACTTCCTTATGAATCTTGTAGATAAAATTTTTCTACTCAGTTCTGGTCTTTTCCTCAAGAACTGCCAAAAGTAGTTAAATATCCACTTTTCTCTCATACTAAGCTTTGCTTGGTTAAATACTGCATTTATTGATTGCAAGTAGTTTTACAAGATAGATATAATATATATACACACCATGATCTCATTGCCATTTAAACTCCTCCCTTATATCTTAACTGGGAGAAGTAATGTAAAGATATGCTTAGTAAATGATGAAAATGGGTAGAATTCAAGTTCTGAGTGTCTACCTCCCCAACTCCACATTTACCTTGTTTTATATACATATATATATACATATATATATTATATACTTCTGTGTACATGTTTCCTCCCCAAATAAAATATAAAATCCTGGAAGACAGGAAATGTTTTTATTTTTGCCTTTTTCCCTACACCTGAAACACAGTAGGCCATTTTACAAATTTGTGTTGGCTGAGTCAAAGATCCATCAATCACTTTAACTGTCACTCTGAATGCTCCCTTCTTTCAAATTTTGAGCAAAAGCTGTGATATCTAATTGGTCTACATCAACTAAAGCAAATTATACTTTCAGAAGGGTATGCTGTTGTCTATTTTTCCTTTTTTCTATGATTTAAATCTAGTTATTTTTGAAATCTCCCCAAGACAACTTCTTTGTTCCCCCAATGTCCCAATGACTGTGATTTGCCTTTCTGATCAACTTAATGTTAAAATAGGAACTAATCTATTTCTATAAAAATCAATTAGCATCCAAATCTTTGGACCCATCCATATTCATGTATGCCTAGTAAGATGCGCGCGCGCGCACACACACACACACACACACACACACAAACCAGAAAAAAAAAATTTTTTTTAATCCTTTCAACAGTGTTTAAGGGTTCCTTTAGTGTAGGGTTGCTGGTTCTACTTGAGAAAAGATATATTATAATTCCTGGTGGGAATTCCAAATGTATCATTATCCACCAAATTTACTAACATATGGAAAGGAAAATTAGTGGAATTAAGCCTAATTTTAAGTGTGTTGTGGCAAGAAAATAGTATGTCATAAAATTAGTCTACATGATGATGGTATATAAAAGTGAATAACTTATTTGGTAATGCTTTCTTCTATATTCCTATTGTATTATCATAGTTATAAGTATGAATCAGCATTAAATGTCAACTCACTTGAGAACTCAACAGTAGCCTATGTTCCTTGCTCCACTGATCTCAGTTCATTTGGCAACAACAAATCATCTGTCCCATTAGAGTCAGGTAAGTTTTAATGATTACTAATGCAAAAAAATTTTAAGAAAAAATGTCAAGGACAGATGTTATTTCTTTTTCTTAAGATAAATTATTTAATTGACTATGAGATTATATAGGAGTCCAGGCTTATTAATTTTGATATTATTTTAGGAGCACTCAAAAATCTGACTCTTAAGATTTTTTTCTGTAACTTTAAGTTAAATTGAACCTCAACCTTGCCATATTCCTAGCTCTTCCCTGAGATTGCACTCAGGAAAACTAAAATCAGTTATCTAAGTCTCCTTATTTTACCAATAACAATCAATTAACATGTATCAAGCAAACTTAGATACCTTAGACCATATGGATTCCTGATCTAGGCATTAGCTAAATCTATTGTTTTAGGTTCCAGAAGTTTGTATCTCAAGTGATGATTACCTCATAATGTTAATGGATCAGACCACTTGTATAATTATCATTTCCCCTTCCCCCATACTGTTGTAACCCCAATAAAAATACCAGTATATCAGCTAAGCTTTAAGCTCTTTACCATCAGAGCTTCATCCCAGTAAAGCTCTTGACCACCAGAGCTCTGGACCATCAAAGCTCTTCACCAGTAGAGCTAACTCTCTGTCTGACTACTTCATGCTAGAACTTTCTTTGTCTTTGTGTCTTTATTCTTGCTTTATGCTCTCTTTCCCTTAGACTTTAATTCGTAACCCATTTTTCTCTCAGTCCCTGGTTCCCCTTTCTGAGTGTTTTACCCACTAGGAACTTTTGGGCAGTTGCTGGTCAGCCACAGATTATTTCTGAGATCTAATTGGACCAATAAAGTTAAGATCAAATTAAAGAGCTAGAAAGATAGTAACACATTCAAGTATAACAATAACATGGGTGCATAAATATATTATACTAACTGATCAAACTTATTTTCACAGGTTGCAAAAGTGAATCTGGTCTACCCACATGGATATATATAATGATAGGAAACATGTTACGTGGGATTGGGGAAACTCCAATTGGAACCCTGGGAATCACATACATTGATAATTTTGCTAAAGAAGGACATTCAGTTTTTTACATAGGTAATTTTTACTTGTGATCCTTTGCCCTATTCTATCCTTTGACTCCATTTCTGTATCTCTGAACAAATATCCAAATGATTCATTGGAAACCCCTGTTGTGATTAACTCTTCAGTTCACCTTTGGAAAACACAGATTTCATTTTACTCTCATTCCTGGTCCCCGATCCCTAAAAATAGTACATGAACCCTATTTTAAAGAAGAGTGAGTAGCATTTAAATGACTTTACTACCAAAGTGAAGAAATATAGATGGTAAAATAATGAAGAGCAAAATTATAGGACCTATAATTATCATTTCTTCTCCTGAATGCACAACTATGAAAAAAAAGCATGTTCTTTCCTAATTCTACCTCACTTTTCCTTACCCATCTATTTGATTTATCTAGGCTCATCAAGCCCATCTCATGTAGGCTGGATATTAACATAGTTCTATTTTTTTTAACTGATAGAAATTAAATTTCTCAGGAGTGATAGCCTTTCCCCAACTTTAGGTATGACTATGAGGATCCCAAGACTGAAGGAAAAAAACTATTTTTTAATTTTAACTTTTCCAGATTACATGTTAATATAATTTTAGACATTTGTTTTCTGAAATTTTGAAATCCATGTTCTCTCCTTCCTTCCTATCCTTTCCCCTGCTCAAGGCAGGTAATAGTAGATAGGTAGTGTGTGTGTGGGTATATATATATATATATACATATATATATATATACATATATATATTATCATATAATACATATTTTAGCTTTCATTATTTTGTGAAACACACTTATTGCTTACACTAGAGAAAAATTCATAGAGAAAATGAAGTGAAGAATGGTATGTTTCAATCTGCATTCAGACTCCATCTAGTCCTTCTATGATGGTTGATATCCTTTTTCATCATGAGTGACTTGTCATTGTCCTGGATCCTGACCTTGTTGATAATTGTAAAGTCATTCACAGTTGATCATCATGCATTATTACTGTTACTGTGTACAATGTTCTCCTGATTCTGCTCACTTTATCTTTGTATCACTTCATATAAGTCTTTCCATTACAAATATATACCACAATTTGTACAGCCATTCCTCTACTAATGAACATGTCTTCAGTTTCCAATNTATACATATATATATATACATATATATATTATCATATAATACATATTTTAGCTTTCATTATTTTGTGAAACACACTTATTGCTTACACTAGAGAAAAATTCATAGAGAAAATGAAGTGAAGAATGGTATGTTTCAATCTGCATTCAGACTCCATCTAGTCCTTCTATGATGGTTGATATCCTTTTTCATCATGAGTGACTTGTCATTGTCCTGGATCCTGACCTTGTTGATAATTGTAAAGTCATTCACAGTTGATCATCATGCATTATTACTGTTACTGTGTACAATGTTCTCCTGATTCTGCTCACTTTATCTTTGTATCACTTCATATAAGTCTTTCCATTACAAATATATACCACAATTTGTACAGCCATTCCTCTACTAATGAACATGTCTTCAGTTTCCAATTCCTTGTTACCACAAAAAGAGAAAAAAATTTAAATCTCCCTAATCTTGCCTTTCTTTCCCCTGCTCCTCCAAGATAATTATTTTCCTGGGCCTCTGGCCTATAAGGAATTTAAAATCAACTTCTTATCCTTTTTTATATAATTTACTAGTTTATATTCTTATCCTTTCTTTATATACTTTAAACACAACCCTAGAGAAATTGTAGCCTTGATCCTCACTCCCTGGATAAAAAAGATCTCCCACATTAAGGAATTAAGCTTTAGCCTTCTTACCCTATTCCTAACAGTCATCCACCAGTACCTCCTGGAATTGTTGACCAAAAAAATGCAGGAATTTCTTAACTTGACCCTTATTAAAGCACATCCATAGACTGTTTATTAATATGTGGCTCTGTGTATTGAGAACTAATTGTCTCTGTTATATTCTATTGTAAACTCATCCCTGAACTCACTATTACTTACCAACCATCTGTCCCAAGATGGTAAGATGAACATAGTGTCCTCATGATTGAAATGACCCTTCAATCTCATCCTCTTTTGCTTTTTTCAGCCCTAATTTTCATAACATTAACCAAAGGGTAAATAAAACCAGCATAGTCTTCCACCAATAAGGGGGTTGGAAAAAGCTATCATCACAGATTTAGAATGTATAATATTAATCACTTTTTTAAAAAATCTGTTCTAACTTGATTACATTCATAATAATGTTCCATCAATGTGTTTTTCTGATGAAAAATGAATTGTTTTCAAGTAAAATTTCTTTATAATATTTATTTACATAATGACATGCTAAAGATATAATAAAACTATATTTCTCATAATGATTAAATTGTTTTGTAACATTTTTAGGTATTTTGCATTCGTTGTCAATGTTTGGCCCAATGATTGGTTTTCTGCTGGGATCATTATGTGCAAAACTATATGTGGACATTGGATATGTAGACCTGAGTAAGTTCGAGAAGATCAAATCAGTATTTACAGAATTTTATTCATTAGTCATGATTCTTTTGAGGAATTTATTAGTATGTCTTGTGATAGAAGATAATTATTTTTCTCATTTTACAAATAGGTAAACTACAGAGTTGGTAACAAGAATAAGTTTTGTGTTGTATATATAATTCTAATAAAACCAACTGAAAGTAAAACATTTAAATAATTATTTCATCACTTTTATGTTATCCAATAACCAATGTGGACAGTTAGGCATTGGTTTAAATAAATCATTCTTTGGTGGTTGACAAGATAATCCAAATATTTCACTTAGTCAGCACAGAAGGGATATTAATCAAATAATCAAATAACACAGCATAGGAAGACATGAGTACCCTTCACCTCCTTGAAGAAATGTACCTAATTAGCAGGGCAGGGTGTAGTAACTTACTGGACTTGACACATCTGCAAAGTCTAAAGGGCCCTGACTCTACATAGGAAGGGCTTTTATGCTTGTACATAGTCAAGAAGCCACACATATATGAAACTGCATCGAATAAGATATAGCTTGAGCATTAGCTTCCTGAGCTAATCAAGTCTTAAGACATCTTCCTTATCCTTTAAGTAAAAAAGTAGCTTTATCAATTTTGGGGCAAAGAGGCTAGTAAATGGTGATCCAATTATAAGATGTATAGTAGAAAGAGCACTGGATTTGGCATCAGGAACCATGGATTTTAATTCTAGTTCTAACACTTATCTGTATGGCCTGGGATACATCGCTTCATCTTTCTGCATATTCTCATATATAAATATATAAATTGGATGTAATAAATTTCATACTACCTAACTCAAAAAATCCTTGGAAGGAAGACATTTTTAAAACATTAATGACTTTTGAAGAGAGAAATAGTAAGGATTATTCTCATCCATTATTTCATCGACATAAAGAGTCTCTGGGGAGGAAACTCCAACTAATTCAGATCTATAACTGTCGTTCAATTTATAGTCTGATAATGTATCCTAGGACACTGAAAAATTAAGCAACTTGTGTAGGATCACAGTCAATATATGTCCCAGGCAGGATTTTAACACAAGCCCTTCTGCCCATGATTCTAGCCCTCAAATTCACTTTGCCAAACTAAATT
This sequence comes from Gracilinanus agilis, assembly GCF_016433145.1. Taxonomy (NCBI): domain Eukaryota; kingdom Metazoa; phylum Chordata; class Mammalia; order Didelphimorphia; family Didelphidae; genus Gracilinanus; species Gracilinanus agilis. The sequence continues at coordinate 187,509,059 of NC_058134.1, read as the reverse complement.
TATGAAGAAATATACCAATGTAGAATTGTTTGACTAAAAGAAGTTGTTGGATAATATCTTAAAGGCATATTCCACCTCTAAAATTTTATAATTCTAGGCCATTATTTGGGATTTTTACTACTCCAGCATTAGTTGGGGATTAACTGTTTACCCTCATACAAGCCTGAACCTCAAACATTTGAAGGCAGGGGCTGGGTCTTGCTTTATTTGTGTTAATTTGTTATTATAGGACACTTTGCACATAGTAGGTACTCCATCAATGTTTGCTGCACTATTTTATTGAATTGAATTGAATGAATAGAATTACTCATTCCTTTTGCCATATAGTTTTGATGTATTGACATTTTATTGATATTCATATTTTCTCAGTGGTTTCATTGCTTTTCGTATTCTTCATTAATCTATTATTCACATTAATTTTAGTCATGTGAATGAATTTTCTCTTTAAATAAAGATGAATGGAATGATTTAAGTTTCAGTAAAAATGGTAACAATTATTTAAATGACACAATTGCATTGTAATTCTTTTTAACTTTATTATAGGTACTATAACGATAAAGCCAACTGATACCCGTTGGGTTGGTGCTTGGTGGCTTGGCTTTGTCATATTGGCAATATTTAGTTTTGCTGCTGGGACACCATTCTTTTTCATTCCTAAGCATCTGAAGAAAGAAAGAAAGGAAAGAAAAATTTCAGGGTCTTTGGATGTACCTAGTACCAATGAAAGTAAAAGGCAAAGGAAGAATTTTAAAAATCCTAAACCAACAAAGGAACCTAAAGAATTGGCAAGTAAGCACTTCTCACTTAGAACTAACTTTTGTTTTTCTATGTAAATTAAGGGAAGCAAAAGATAATCCACATTTACATTAAATCAGTAATATCTGACTGTGGAAAACACTGTATATTTTAATTATTTTAAACCTAGACATTCTGACTACAACAGCTTCTATTAGGCACCTGTTAAAATTAGTGTGCCTACATGGGCAATGAGAGGGAGGAGAGAATCAATTTTATTTGGATGGTAGGATGTTTTTTTTTAAATCTCTCCCATAAATGTGTAATTCACAGAGGGAAAGTAACAGAAAAAAGTAAGGTAAAGACCATCTATTATGTAATTATTTCATTGAAGAAATGAGAAAACTGAAGCCCAAATTAGATGGTTTATCCAAAGGCATACCAAATTAGTGGCAAAGTGAGGACTTTGTCCTCTTATATTAAAATTGAAAAAAATTTCAAAGCAGCTTTATCTGAGAGTCTGTAATTTGACTCAGAAGTGAATAAGAACTTTGATTTATACCCTCCAGTCTGTAGAGAAAGAGTTATATATTTTATGTATATTTGTTAAAGTCAAGAGAGATATGTTTTGTTTAATATGTATAAAGAATATTATCTTTTCATTGGATCACAGGATCTAGAGTGAAAGATCATCTAGTCCTGCCCAATAATTTTATAATTTAAAAAGTTGAGGACCAAAGAGCTGAGTAACTTGCCCAAGAGGACATATAGCAAAGCTAGACTCATACTCATACCATCTCACTCTAAATCCAAGGACAATGATAACATTGTCATTATTTAGAGATTGGTTTAAATTTAATCTTAGATTTTTCTGACCATAATCCATGGTATAATTAAGCACATCTAGACAGACTTTGCTTAGTTGCATCATTATTCTTTTCCCCCTAACTCCCAAAACATCAAAAGCTTTTTAAAAAATAGTTCCTATACTCTTTGTACCTTCTTCCAATTATATTGATATAATGGATTTCCTTCGTCTTGCTTTCTTACCTCACCTCCCACCCCCTAGAACACACACACACACACACACACACACACACACACACACACACACACACACACACAGGATTATTTGCCAAAGATGTTGTGCTGCTATACTTTGTTAAAGGAACTAAAAATTTCAGACTGTTTAAATATTAGCATAATACTGGATGATCACATTACCATGTGTAGTTCATCTTGGGCGAGTTACTCTGCTCCTTAGTCCTCAACTTTTTAAATTATAAAATTATTGGGCAGGACTAAATGATCTTTCCACTCTAGATCCTGTGATCCAACTACTTATTACCATAAGTAGTTCTATAATGGGATTAATTGGGTTGCAGTATATTTCCAATCATCAAGAAGTGGAAGAAGATATAATACCAAGGAAATACATGCCCCAAAATAAGGAGAACAAGTTTTTGGTGAAAACAAAGAATTATACCTGAATAGCCAACATGCTGCTGTAATGGTGAGGCACCAGGGATGTTATTATTATTATTAAAATGTAACTAAATGGTTTGTGGGTCCACACTGGGTTGAAGGAGAGACAGGACCAACTAGGATAGGGAGACCAGGATTTGCTGCCAAGCTTTTAACTGTCACAGGAATGGCAGTTGGGTCAGGGCCTATGGAACTAGCAGGCAGAAGGTAAAAGTATATAACATTTTAATTGGGGAAATAATAATGAAGGATGGGAATAAGGGATTCAATATTTGAAACCTAAGAGCAAACCACAGGGGGCAGGGAAGGACTTAACTACACTATCCTATTGACCTAAGCCAGGCAGGGCCCAAAGGAATCAGTACTGAAGTCACAGGGAAAGCTCCTTCAAACCTGGTTCCAGCCAGGTTTGGTCAGCTCAACTAAAGGGCCTGAGGGTGGCTTTGGGGTCTCAAGGTAAATCCAAGGATGGTCACAGGATGCCAAGAGCCAACTCCACTAGGTGATCCAAGGTACCCAGGTAGGGAGAGTGAGTTTGTCCACCAGATCACAAACCACTTCCCCACTTGGTGCTGCTCTGCAGGTCTGTTGTCCCCTTGCTGAAAGCCTCCACCTCTCAGGATCCCAGGGAATCTGGATGCAGTTTTTCCTTAACTCTGAGATCTCCCAGGGTTAGCAACAGTTTTATCCCAACCACTAATGGAGTCTCTCTCAGAGCACAAGGCCCACTTCCTGCTCCTTCATTCCATCTTGGAATCCTCCAGCCCTTCCTGCTAGGTCCATATAAACTATATGTAACTAATACTAAATAATCTTCCTCACAACTCTGCACTAGGATCCTCAAAATACATAGTGGCCCAGAAAAAAAGCCAGCTGTGCATTGGGATGACTCTCTTTTGGGAGAGCTATTGAAGAACATGGCCAAGGGCTCACAGAATGAGAATGCCCTTTTAGTCCCCACAATATGCACTCTAACAATGGTAAGATTATCAAAATTAATAAGAATACGGTGGGTATAAGTACCAATACATTGGTACATCCCAATATCTTCCCCTGATGGAATAATAGAAATATCTAATGATGAACCATCCTATAACAGGAAAAAAAAACAATGAAATTGCTCTTTCTGGAGCAAATAAAAAAAAGATGTATTTTAAAGCTATTATGGCAGTTGCTAGTTTCATGATCCTGGGCAAAATATTACTTCTCTGAACCATAATTTTGTCATCAGTGCAATGAGATAGCTTTGGTATATTTTCTAACACTACTATACTATGATTAATTGTTTGTTTTTTTTCCTGCAAACCTACCAGTAAGCCTACCATAGAAGAGAAAATGTCTATTTCTTGAATACGCTGAATTATCTTTTCCAACAAAATCTTTTATATATTTTCTTCTAGGTTTTTTCTATTCCTTGAAATGTATCCTGGTTAACCGGATGTATGTTATCTACTTGATTGCATCATTCCTTAACTTTAGTTCCTTTATTGGCTACATTACTTTCCTGGCAAAATATTTAGAACAACAGTTTGCCCAATCAGTGTCTAAAACCAACTTTTTACTTGGTAAGTCTTCTTTTTTTTAGATATTAAATTTTATTTTATTTTTTCACCAATTGCATGTAAAAACACTCTCCAACATTTTTCAAAGAATATTGAGTCTTGGGGGCAGCTGGGTAGCTCAGTGGAGTGAGAGTCAGGCCTAGAGACAGGAGGTCCTAGGTTCAAACCCGGCCTCAACCACTTCCCAGCTGTGTGACCCTGGGCAGGTCACTTGACCCCCATTGCCCACCCTTACCACTCTTCCACCTATGAGACAATACACTGAAGTTAAGGGTCTAAAAAAAAAAAAAGAATATTGAGTCTTAAATTCTCTCCTTCCCTCCCTCCAACCCAGCTCCCACTTCCCTTGAGATGGTAAGCAATCTCACATAGATTTTACATTTGAAATCAGGTAAGTTTTTTTTAACTCAAATAGAAAAAATTAAGAAAGTAAAAGAAAGTTTGCTTTTGTCTGGATTCAGATTCAGTTGTTTTTTTCTCTGTAAGCAGATGGTATTTTTCTATCATGAGTCATATGGGATAGTTTTGGACCATTGTATTGCTGAGAATTGCTGAAATTCACAACTATTCTTGTAAAGCATTCATTTCACTGTATACAATGTTCTCTTGGTTCTGCTAATTTCACTCTGCTTCTGTTCATATAAGACTTTCCAGGTTTTTCTGAGCTCTTCTACTTGTCATTTCTTCCAGCATAATAGTATTTCATTACAATTATATGCTATAATTTACTCAGTCATTCCCCAATTGATGAGTATTCCCTCACTTTAAAAATATCACTCACCCTCCACCCCACCCCACCCCCACTAAAAATTGCTGCTTTAAATATTTTTGTACATATAAGTCCTTCCCCCTGTTATCTCTTTGGAATACAAACCTAATAATGGTATTACTGGATCAGAGGCTATGTACTGTTTTATAGCCCTTTGGACATAGGTCCAAATTGCTCTTCTAAATGATTGAATCAGTTCACAACCCCCCAACAATGCATTTGCATCCAAGCTTTTCCATATTCTCTCCAAATTTTGTCATTTTCCTTTTCTGTCATAATAGCCAATCTGATGAGTGTGGGATGATAGATCAAAGTTGTTTTAATTTGCATTTCTCTAATTAATTGTGATTAGAGCATTTTTGCATAACTATAGAGAGCTTGAATTACTTACTCTGAGAACTGCCTGTTCATATCCTTTGACCTTTATCAATTATGGAATGACTACTATTAAAGTTGGGCTTATAACTCTGGTGAAAGAAGCAGCATTCCAAGCTTCAGGTTCTTTGCACAGCTCCCTTCAGAACTGGCACTGGGGATCTATCTGCTTTCAGTTCTTCCAAGGTGGTATGATGTAAATAGAGGTAGGTTTAATACTCTCCCCATCTGTACTCTTTCACCTCTTGGAACTATGACCATAGAACCCTGCTCCACTGTGTCTGCAAGAGCTGGTGTATGCTGGTGTTCCTCCTCGCCCTGCAACTGTGATCTAGAGCTGATTCCTTACTCTGTTTGTAGGCAGTTTGACAGGAGTCTTGCTGACAGAGCCAGGAAAGGGATCCTTGTAATCTATTGAGCAGTTGTCCAACCTCCCTTACCATCTGTTGCTGAAAGTTCTAGAAGCCTTGGCTGCTGCTTTCATTGCACTCAAGAACTGTTGCCCAGGCATGCTTTGCCCCACCTCTACCCTGGTGCAGTCCTAAGTCGTTGTAGGCTAAAAAATTATTTCACCTCATCTTTTTGTGGTTATGGTGCTCCACAATTCATTTTGAGGTATTATATCATTGCTTTTTAGAAGATAATTTGGTAGAAATCAGATAGGTCCCTATTCAATAATTAGTCTTTTTTTTAAAAAATCTATATATTTATCTGTTGCTTACTATGTTAAAACTCCCAGGTATCTCCCATTGACCCCTCCCTCTCCTCTCAACACTACTTTCGTCAAAGAAAAAGATACATGTACATACAAAACCAAATCTCACTTGTTTCCATTTACCAATTCTTTCTCTAGAGGTGATACATACATGAGGCAGTCTTCAAACAATGTTTCAAACAATATCAATATTTCTATTGTTGCATATGTTGTTTTCCTGGTTCTGCTCATTTACTCTTCCCAATCTCATATGAGACTTTTTTTTAACTTGGTTAGACTTACTTATTTGATTTTACTCTATCATTTACTGTGAATCACATAGATGGAGTAAAATTTAAAATTTTGTGCTCTGTATTCAAGGTCCTCCAAAAGCTGACACCATCCTATCTCTCTAAGGTTAGGTAATATTATTCCATTCTTCTAAATACATGTTCTAACCAATGGGTATTACTTCCTTCCTGACTTGCAGTTCTTGTACTCTTTTGCATTTATACCTTTACTCTAGCCTTCCCCTATACCTGTGATATCCTCCTATCCCTCTCCAAATGCATTGAATTTCCACTGATTTTTTTTGTTGTTCTTTTTTCAATATTTATTTTTTCTCAATTATATTTAAACAAAAAACTTTTACATTTGCTTTTTTAAAATTTGGAGTTCCACATTTTCCCTTTCATTTCCTCTCCCCCTGAGAAGGATAAAAATAACCACCCACTCAAATTACAAACCTAGAGTCAGAAAGTGAAGAGTGGAAGAAACAGCCTTTATTCTTTCTCATGAGAAAGGGCAAGTGCCTGTAAGAGTTTGGAGCAAGCCTGCATATTGGAATTCACTGATGGAACTTTTTTTTGCAGGGAAATTATTTTATTCTTAAGTATTTCAAGAAAATTGATGCTTAGGAAAATCTAGAAAAGTTGGTCTGTTTTCTCAAATGGCAATCTAGACAATAAGAGCTAACACAAAACATTGAGCAATGACCCACTTTTGAAAGATTCTGTGTTTCTGTATCCTTTGGCATTTCAATATATTTATTAGAGCTGTATATTATGAAGAGAGGACAACAAAGCAAAATTTTAAAAGCTACCTCTGTCAGAATTTAACTTAAATAAGCCTCATATATTTTTGGAACTGTCTACTACTCCATTCTGTTAAGTAACTATATGCAATGTGGTTTAGAAACTGTTTTCACATTAAGCAGAACCAGGAAAACCTTGTACACAGTAACAGCAACACTATAGAATGAACAACTGTAACAGATTTAGTCATTTTTTTAACTAAATAACCTAGTGTTTATTTTTTAAACATTTATTAATATTCATTTTTTAGAAAAGTTAACATGGTTACATGATTCATGCTCCTACTTTCCTCTTCGCCCCTCACCCTCCCTCCACCCCTGGCCGATGCACATTTCCACTGGTTTTAACATGTGTCATTGATCAAGACCTATTTCCAAATTGTTGATCATTGCATTGGTGTGGTAGTTTCGAATCAAAATCCCCAATCATGTCTGCCTCATCCCATGTGTTCAAGCAGCTGCTTTTTTTCTGTGTTTTCTCTCCTGCAGTTCTTCCTCTGAATTGGGTAGCTTTCTTTTCCATAAATCCCTCAGAATTGTCCTGGATCATTGCATTCTGCTAGTACAGAAGTCCATTACATTCTATTTCACCACAGTATATTGGTCTCTGTGTATAATGTTCTTCTGGCTCTGCTCCTTTCACTCTGCATCAATTCCTGGAGGTCTTTCCAGTTAACATGGAATTCCTCCAGTTTATTCCTTTGAGCACAATAGTATTCCATCACCAGCATATACCACAATTTGTTCAGCCATTCCCCAATTGAAGGACATACCCTCCTTTTCCAGTTTGTTGCCACCAACAAAGGCGCAGCTATAAATATTTTTGTACAAGTCTTTATCTATGATCTCTTTGGGGTACAAATCCAACAATGGTATGGCTGGATTAAAGGGCAGGCAATCTTTTATAGCCCTTTGAGCATAGTTCCAAATTACCAGCCAGAATGGTTGGACCAGTTCACAACTCCACCAGCAATGCATTAATGTCCCAATTTTGCCACATCCCCTCCAGCATTCATTACTCTCCATTTCTTTCATTTTAGCCAATCTGCTAGAGGTGATACCTCAGAGTTGTTTTGATTTGCATTTCTCTAATTATTAGAGATTTAGAACACTTTCTCATGTGCTTATTGACACTTTTGATTTCTTTATCTGAAAATTGCCTATTCATGTCTCTTGCCCATTTATCAATTGGGGAATGGTTTGATTTTTTATACAATTGCTTTAACTCCTTGTATATTTGAGTTATTAGACCCCTGTCAGAGTTTTTAGTTATAAAGATTTTTTCCCAATTTGTTGTTTCCCTCCTGATTTTGACTACATTGTTTTTGTTTGTACAAAAGCTTTTTAGTTTAATATAATCAAAACCATTTATTTTACATTTTGTAATTTTCTCTAACTCTTGCTTGGTTTTAAAATCTTTCCTTTCCAGAGATCTGACAAGTATACTATTCTGTGTTCACTTAACTTATTTATAGTTTCCCTCTTTATATTCAAGTCATTCACCCATTCTGAATTTATCTTGGTGTAGGGTGTGAGATGTTGATCTA